>NC_040886.2:17416142-17716142 GCF_900634795.4 Betta splendens | reverse complement strand
ATCAGATCTTTCTCGCTTTGTTTGTAGGTTATTGAGTGTCTGAAGGAGAAGAAACACTCTTTGACACCACGTTGCCACCAGCGGATCTTCAAGCTGCAGGAAGTGGAGATGGCTGATCCAGACCTGGACTACCAGCTGATCAGAGTCTGCAAACACATGATCAAGGTAAAGAGTAAAACAATCAAGGAGGAGAGCTCATGCGTGTATAGCGTCTACATATCACTCCCTCACCTTTCTTTTCACTGGTACTGTCAAAATAAAATGCCACTCATGCTCCAGATGTACAAAATGTCCAACTACTACTGTGAAGTTTATTGAAAAATGACACACATCCTCAGCCAAAACTGTCTATAGCTTAAGTGGATTTTAAATGTAGTGAATCACTGAGTTAGTTTTGTTTTTTCTCTTCTGTGTTAATTGATTGTATGTTATCATGATGGACTTGTATGTAGCAGGTTTTTTGTGTCTGTGTCAGCGTTTCTGTACAGACTCGGAGGGGAAAAACGTCCTTCAGTGTCTGAAACAGAACAAAAACAGCGAGCTGATGGATCCTAAGTGTAAACAGATGATCACAAAGAGACAGATCACCCAGAACACAGGTACATACAGGGTGTATGTACACATAAGATTCACCTGATCTGCTGCTACAGCTGACTCTGTGCTTGCGCTCAGACTACAGGCTGAACCCGGTTCTGAAGAAAGCCTGCAAAGCAGACATCCCTAAGTTCTGCAACTCCATCCTCGGAAAGGTGACTGCTGACAGTGAGCTGGAGGGTCAGGTCATCTCCTGCCTCAAGCTGAAATACGCCGACCAGGTATTATACCACCTATTGAATTAAATTCAATGTATTAGTTATGTTTGTCTATTTCTTAGTGTAGCAGTAATATGAGATGTTTTCACAAGTAAATATGTATGTATATATGTATAAAAATCAACACTGTTTTTGTGACAGCGTTTGTCTCCAGACTGTGAAGACCAGATTCGAGTCATCCTGCAGGAGTCTGCTCTGGACTACAGGCTGGACCCTCAGCTGCAGTTACACTGTACAGATGAGGTGCTTCACTCCCTCCGTCATTCTCTATTACAAACACTGAAAGCATTAGTTGAATTGTACTCAGGCCGTTTCTTTAATTGAAACAAATTGGTTCATAGAATATGGACCGAAAGAGGAAATGTCAAATATGTAAATGATGATAAATTTACATTCAGCTCCATAGTTCCAGCTGCCAACAAATGTCTGTCAGACTGTGGTTAAGTGGTTTATGATCACGATCACACGATTTGTAACGGTGTCTGATACTGATGTGTTCAGATCACTCAGCTGTGTCCGGAGGAGGCTGCAGCTCAGGAGCAGACGGGGCAGGTGGAGGAGTGTCTGAAAGTCAACCTGCTGAAGATCAAACAGGAACCGTGTAAGAAGGTAGGAAACACCGCTGCTCACTGTGAACCCCAATGCCAAGAACAAATACTAAATCTTCTTTTACGTCCTCTGTTTTATTCTGCCCCCCTTCTTCTTTTTCTGCCGTCTCCTTCTCTTCCTCCTTCCATGGACATATCCACAATCTTTCCCCTCGCGGTCGTCTTCCTCGCTCCCTCCTGCAGGAGGTGTTGAACATTCTGAAGGAGAGTAAGGCGGACATCTTCGTGGACCCCGTCCTTCACACGGCCTGTGCTCTGGACATCAAACATCACTGTGCTGCCATCCCGCCTGGCAGAGGGCGCCGTGAGTCCACCAACAAACACTTTGATGCATTCTTTCTTTGCAAAATGCCATCAGATTTTTATTTTTTTGCCATAATGTGAATATGCATCGTTTCTCCAAACCATTATGGTTTAATTTGGACTTCTCAATCACAAACTTTATTCACTTTATTCAGCAAAGCCATAAAATTTAGACTGTCCAATCCAACATGGTGGTTCTGGAGCTTGCTTGAAGATAACATTTGAGGTTTTTAACCCAAACACACTAACCTCTGCCTTGACTGAATTTAGAAATTGAAAATTACAGGACACTCAGGCCTTTGTGTTTTAAGCAGCCTTGAAGTTTGATTAATTGATCTGTTTTGAAGTTGATTTTAGCTGGAAAGATAAATAAAGTAGACTGAGCAGTCTCTTACTGTTTCTTCTGGTTCATGCTGTGTTTGTGTCCAGAGATGTCGTGCCTGATGGAAGCACTGCAGGACAAACGAGTCCGTCTGCAGCCAGAGTGCAAGAAGAGACTTCAGGATCGCATCGACATGTGGAGCTACGCTGCCAAGGTGGATACTCTGCATGAACCACAGCCTTTTTATTCAATTATAGCACCTGTATTTTGGAAACTTTTTAACTTCATGCCTATTTTCTGGCATGGTGGAGTGGCGAGTATAGCAACCTTTTCACAGTATATCTCTGCAACCACAAGGACTATTTGAATACATTTGGTGTCAACAATATGTAGGGGACACTTGAGATGTGATATGAGGTATAAAAATCAGTATGTGTCTGTGATGGAAATTTCCCATAAGCAAGCACATGAGAGTAGTCTTTTGTGTAATTTATTATCCAAATAAAAATAATGGGGAAAGCAAATCAAAAACATGGATGTTTATCGTGCACATCAACAAACCAAAAACCAGCTGGGGAGATCAGTGCACACACCACGAAGGTGTGATGCAAAGAGCCCACGATCCTCAAGTTGCTTTTGTCCTGTTCTTACTGATCCAGGCTTCAGTGAAGCACAGGGTGGCGGATCTGTTCAAGTCCTTGGGTTTTTTTTGTGTTGAGGAGCAGAAGTGCATCCATCTTATTTGCCAGGGAGCGCACGTTAGGCAGGTGTATGGACGGAGCGGGGTGCGCGAGCCCTGCGCGCTTCCTGAAGATCCGATGGAGCCACTGCGCCTCCGGGAAGGATCTCCGCAAAACCTTCAGTCTGTAAAAACTGTAGGAACGGTTCCAGGAGATGAATGTTCTAGATTCAGGAGCTCCTCTCTGGAGTAGGTAATCCGTGAAGCCATGAGTGGTTGCACTAAACAAAACCAAAACAAACAGCACAAAAGTAAAGGGTCCTGGAGAGCGGCGCCATCTTGGGTTACGTAATCAACCTGGGATCTGAAATGAAAGAAACTTTGCTGTGGGTAGAGTCACAAACTGACTCTTCACTCCTGCTGCTTGACTGACGTTGGTCTGGTTTTTATTTCCCCCCTCAGGTGGCTCCCGCTGAAGGTTTCGCAGAATTAGCCATGCAGGTGATGACGTCGCCCTCCAAGAACTACATCCTCACTGTGATCGGCACAGCCGTGGCGCTGCTCTTCCTCATGGGGCTGTTTTGTGGCAGATTCACCAAACGTGTGACTCAAGAGCTGAAGGACAGGTAGACCCTGGATCAGGACACGCCCACAGGAGAAATGGCCTCCGCTCAAAGACCTCCACCTTATTTACCCTGCAACAAGAACTCCACCTGCCTTTTAAAGTTTCCACTTTTTTTCTTGGTCCAGTCGCTCATCACTTCTTTTTACTCCTCCTTTCATAGATGGATTGACTTTATCCACAGTCCTGCAGGTGAAGGTTGGCATCATAAGTGATTCTCCTGCCACCCCTTCCTGAGCCTTACCCACTCTCCAGTAGACCTCACCCACCACCACATCTTCACTTCTATTCTTTGATTTGCTGCAGAGCTTTGGACCCTCTGGCAGTTAACCTGATTTAGTTGCAGTGTCACACTTAAGCTCTCCCCCCTCCTCCCTTCTGTTGAGGGAGTGGGTTGGGTAAGGAGAGGGAGGGGAGAGGAGAGGAGCTTTTGGGGTTGTAAGGATGACGTCACGTCAAGATTTTGTGGTAAAGGAGGTGAAAGAAATCATACATGTAAATGTGTAGAAGGTTGGATGGGGAGAAGCTCATGTATCGAGCAGTTTAATGACTCCAGTATTTTAATGATTAAAGTGAGAGTGAGTGATGGAGTGAAAGTGTGTGTGTTTGTGTTTGTGTGTGTGTGTGTGTGTGTGTGTGTGTGTGTGTGTGTGTGTGTGTGTGTGTGTGTGTGTGTGTGATGCAAACTGTCTTTCTACCACCATATTCTTCTTCCTTCTGCTTAAAGGGGTTTTCTGGGTTGTTTGGCTCTTCTTTTTTTTTCTGAAGTGTTAGGTTTTATCGCCGTAGGACTGCCAGGCAGGCGGCGCCCGCTCGCCGAGCCAGAAATGAGGTTGGAGGCAGGGGACAAAAGGAAATAATGCTCACAGAAGCTCATCCATCTAGAGGATTAACTGTGGTTATTTTCTGGCAACCTGGGCTCTGTCACTGAACCGCTGTCACGTAAGCACTTCGTCCCCCTCCTGATCTCAGTTCAGCTGATTTAGCTGTTGGAGCCGTTGGCATGGCATCATCACACTACAGAGTCAGAGGTCCGAGCCAGGTCTGGGTGGGAGTTGTGTGTTTTTTTTGTTTGTTTTTTTGTTTATTTCGCCCCATCGATGCGATGACCTTGCAGTCTGGCTGTTTTACGCGGGTTGGTTCAGAAAAGCTTGAAGCAATGCAGGAAAAATAAAACAAAATATTTGAGATGTGAACATTATTGTGTGAAGATACTGGAATCATTGCACATTTCCTTTTTTTTAATATCTACAAATATATATATATTGTTTTGTCTTAGCCTTATTTATTTGTTTACTAATGAACAAAGGGTTTTCTTCTATCATTTGAATGTTCTCTGGTTGCCTTTCTCCCAGTGAGCAAGCGTCCCCTCCCTCCTGCGGGTGATGAGGGGAGGGGGGAGGATGCAGGCGGCGAAGGGTCAGCATCCTCTGGGCATCGACGTGCTCCTGCAGAGTGGTCATGCAGGGCAGTGGGCGCCTGTTTGGAGGCGGTGGTGATGATTCAGAGCCTCTTCATATTGACCCCGGTCTTTAGGTCGGTGATGCTTTGGGGGCTCTTCAGCTGTTGGACAAGTTCAGGCCAACCTGGTTTATGATTGTGGCTGTTCACTCAGTAACCAGAGCACCTACGGAACCGTCTTAGAGCTGCAGCGCCAGAGGTTCTGGTTGGTTGTGGACCGATCTCCTGCTCCGTGTGCGTGATCGGTGCCGGAGGAGGAAGCTGGTCTGGGTTGGTTTTATTATCGAGCTTTTTGGTCTCGCTTCAAAGACAGAACGTCCTGCTTGAACCCGTTTCCGTGCATCTGAGTGGATGAGAGTCGGCCGTGTCCCAGCCTGTCCTGTGCTGGCGCTTCCACCGTCCCCTTTCATTTCTACTCTTTGAAGCTTGGTTCGCTGCCCTTCCTGCTTGTAAAGGAGACCTTCTGATTCGCTCTTTTTTTTTTTTTTTTTTTTTTTCTCTCCATCTGACATCGGTTCTATCAATGCGTGCCTACTCGCGTCCCGCTGTACAGAACATCCCAGAACCACCCAGCAGAGGAGCACATGGGTGTGAGTGTGTTGCATGATGTCTCTGTTGGTGTGTGTGTTGCCCAAAGACCGTGTGTTTGCAGGAAGATCTCCTGTCTGTCCTTCCTCGTCCCAAGCGATGACAACAATATTTTATATTTTGTGATTTCTTTTGTGTTTGAGTCCATGGAGCTCTCGAACAGTCGATTGTTTTTCCCTCTGTCTACTCTTGTTTGATTCGGTTCTGTACAGATGAACATTGGACAGTTTGTTAATAAAAATAATAAAGTCTGCAAGGTTTCTATTCTGCTGTCCGGTCTGTTTGTTACATAAACCACTGAGTCGCGCTGTATGAGGACACACCTTCACTTCCCTGAAAACACCCCAGAACCGAGTTCATCCACCTGCTGCTGAAGATGCTGGAGGTTTCTCCTTTGGCCTGGAGACGTGCGTAACACTGTTCACATCCTTCTGTAAGTTGCTTTAAACTGTTTCCATTGTTCTGGTGACTGCTTCATAGCTTGACTAAACAAAGCAAATAATCAGTATCGCTACCAATGAGGGAGCTTGGTGGAAGGTCTGGGTTTGTCTCATTGTCCTGTAGTGATACTTATTTAAGTGTCTCCAGACAGTGGTGCTGTTAAACACGACCTGACTGTAATAATCGTCCTCAACCACCAGCTGCAGCACGAATGAGGCTCTGAAACAATGGTGGTGGTGTAAGTTGCTGGTAATTGATAGTTGACTGGCTGAAAGATAGAAACCCAGACACGTCCTGTCATTTATTCAGAGGAAGCGTTTTGCTGTTGGACAAAGCGTCTGGCTGCGCTGATTCATGCGTCCCTTGGTGAGTCTCATTCTGGTGCAAGCTGGCGTTTCTATAGTTGGGTGTGATGAGGAGCTGGTTTCACTGTAGCTGCGTGTTGCTTGTTTAGCTCTAGTCTCATCACAGACGACGTTCAGGGCTCAACGTTGACCTTTTGTACAAGTAAGTCAAACTTTTAGCTCAAACCACTTTTGCTGTTTCCCAGTGAACGTTTCACATCTGCATCCATCTCCCAGAGACTCTGGTTGGTTCCTGTCTGAGGACCCGATGACAAGGATATTCATCACAAAGTCAGTCAAATGTGTTTGGTTTCACTGAAGTTTATAATCTTCCCATGAGCTTCTTCCTGCTGTGAACAGAGCTGGACTCTCCTTCGGTGTCTCACACCGTGTGTGTGTGTGTGTGCAGTCATACGTGTTTGCAGACATGCAGTGTAAATACGGGTCGTGTGTGTGTTCTGTCTGGGCCGTGGAGTCTGCAGTCTGTCTGACAGACCCGTGTCACATTCTTCAGCCTCACGAATCAAAACATGTCGCGCTCACGGCTCCAGTTCAGCACGAAATGTCTCAAAACACCCAAAAATTGTCTCAGGAGGATTTACAGTCACACGACACATGATGGGATGTTGGGAAAAACATGTTTATTCTGTGTTTTAGACGTATAGTCAGGATAAAAGCGTAGCATAGTAACAGTTTCACTACACAGTAATGTTAAATACATTGACTCTCACTGAGCCCCAGTTTGTTTATCATCATCTGTCACGTTCTAAAGGAGCCGCATGCAAACAGCACCTGAATGAACACAACTCATCTGTGTCTGTGTTCGTTTCTTGTTTTGCAGCTACAGGATGTTTTTTCTCTTCTCTTTGGTTGTTTTCTATCATTGAACTGACGTCGTTCTATTCAGTCAGGATTTATTGGGACCAACTCAAATATGGCGACGTCCCAACATTAGAATCAGCAGAATCCTTTTTTTAACTTCATCACATATTAAGAAGTTCCAGAACTTTAGTAGTGATTAGCCACACACTGCTCAACTTGGAGGATTTCTCCTTTTATTCAAAAGTTCAACACAAATACACGATCTGGTGATTTTAACATCAGCTTCTCAACCTTAGTGTGTTAAAGTTACACTGGGATGAGTTTCTACATTAAAAGCTTCACATCCAGATATCGAAGCTCTACTCAGCGTCATGTACACAAACGGTTCAGCTACGCAGAGGCTGGAACCTCAGTGGTTTTCACCCTCCACCGTCATCCCCAGTATCAGCTGAGGGCTTCGTCCTCCTGCTCTGCACTCATCACACCTACTGGGGCTTAACCCACCGCCTCGCGTGGCCTCCAGAGCCTCCATGACGTCCGAAGGCTCACCTGAAGGTTCCACCGACCAACAGCCGGGCCTCAGCCCGCGTCTGCTCTGACCTGCACCTCCAACCTGATGCATTTCCTTCTTCACTTTCTCTGGATCTCTGCTCTGTAGCGGAGCAGCTAATCAGCCCTTTAAGAGAAGGCACGAATACGGCCTGTCGCCACTTTATTAGGTACACCTGCACCGTGTAATTCAAACTCTTGTAGTGAATCAGTGTGTGCAGATGGACACAAGTGGTCAGAGATTTAAAAATGCAGATGTGTGCGAAGATAAAATAAGTTACATAATATATGTAAGTTAAACATGTTATAAACAAACCCCTTCTGGAAATCGGTTGAGATGAGTGAGGCCTCACACACACACACACACACACACACACGCTTTGAAGGTGTGGGAGAGGAACTCCTAGAAGTCGTAGGGCGAGACGAACAGCGTGACCTTGGTGAGGTAGCGGCCCAGCAGCGTGTGGCGCTCCAGCTCGCTCATCTCCACCTCGGCCTCCAGCGTGGCGGGGCCTCTGATGGGCGTCACCAGCAGCAGGGTGCCGGTCTGGCGGCCCGAGCGCTGCACGCTGAAGCGGCCGCGGCCGCGGCTGCCGGCCAGGCCGAAGCGCAGGGTGTCGCCCAGCACGCGGGCCGCCGACACCCGGAACAGCACGCGCGGGGCCGACATGTTGGACACCACGGACAGGAAGTGGAAGGAGATGGAGTTTGGCGCCTGGGTGCAGGCGTCGTCTCCCAGCATGCACGGGTTCCTCTCGCAGCGCCTGCAGACGAGCAGAGTGTTAATGAGCCTGCAGGCAAAGTGGGGACGGAACCAAAGACACCAGCGTTAAAGACATGAGGCTTGTTGTGGTGGGAGGTTTGTGCAGGCGCAGTAACGGAGCTCTCGGTGGACGGCTGCTCCGGTGTCGCTCTCGCCGGGCCTCGTTTGACCTCGTTCCCTGCAGGCCGGAGCGGAGCATCGTGGGCCGTGCGGTCGGTTGGATCAGCCAGCGTCCGCGTGGTTGCGGTTCAAGTGCATGGAATTCGTACTGATTCCTCCGTCCTCTTTGTTTTGCCTTCGCCTGGTTTCCATCTTTGAGTCGCTGCGGTTGTCGAGAGACGACTTGTTTACGCTGTGACGAGGTCACGCCCTCAGTGAGGCGACATCGTGGTCACACATTCACCAATTTATGTAAACAGGAAAACAAGGAACACTCAGTAATACTAATAACACCACGTGGAAAACTCCATCATGAAGCCCCAAACACTCGAAATGGGCTCCGGTTCACGTTCGTTCCAACTGTTCCTCTCGCTGTTATTGTCAAATCCGCATTTAAATAACTGCAGTGGAGTTTAATTGGTAAAAGCTTGTGTCTCTGTGGTTCAGAGAAGGCGTGAGCTGCGTGGAACCCAGCTGTGGAACCCAGCTGTGGAGCCCAGCTGTGGAGCCCAGCATGGAACCCAGCTGTGGAACCCAGCTGTGGAACCCAGCATGGAACCCAGCTGTGGAACCCAGCATGGAACCCAGCTGTGGAACCCAGCTGTGGAGCCCAGCTGTGGAACCCAGCATGGAACCCAGCTGTGGAACCCAGCATGGAACCCAGCTGTGGAACCCAGCATGGAACCCAGTTTTGGAACCCAGCATGGAACCCAGCTGTGGAACCCAGCTGTGGAGCCCCGCGGAGCCGCGCAGAGGCAGCGATGCCCTGGAGAGGCTGCGCCCACCGCGCGTCCTCCCTCTCACTCATGGGAGCGCCTTCAGCAGATGCTTCGCACCTCTGGGCCCATCGTCGAGTGGAGCCTGAAACCAAACCGCGGACCGAGCGGCGCTAAGTGACGGGTGGAGGGAGGAAGTGGGCGACGCGGAGGTGAAGCGCATTGTTTTGCTCCTGGCTCTGTTGCCGTCTTTGTGTTTTGAGGCCAGAGGTTTGAGGGATTCTCTGCTCATCTGCCAGCTCTGCATTTTTCTGCCCCTCCGTCTGTTTGCTGTTTCGCCTCTCAATCAACCAGCTCATAGAACGGCCTCACGTCCTGCAGCGACTGAAGACACAAACGGCAGAGTCAGGATGTGCTCTTACGTTGGCGACGTCTTGATGTAGGTGGCGTTTTTCATCTGAGGACACTCCACCGTCACACACTGGAAGCCTCCGTTAGTGTTGACGCACATCTGGTCCAGCGTGCAGTTGTTCATCTGGTTTTCACATTCGTTGACATCTGGACACAAAAACAAAGCCGGGTCACTCTCTGAACCTCACCTTTGCAGTAATTGACTGGATGACCTTCGACCTCTGACCTGTGCAGCTGCGTCCGTCTCTGTCCAGGTCGTATCCATCTGGACAGAAGCAGTGGAAGCTGCCGGGGCTGTTCACACACTGATGGATGCAGAGACGACCGGGTTGAGCCAGCGGAAACAGGCGGCATTCATCGATGTCTGAAACGAGCAGAACCGTTAGAGGTCAAAGGTCGACAGAGCGTCGTTAATATTCAGCTCTACCTGTGCAGATGTTGTTGTCGCGGCCCGATATGGTGAAACCCACGTCACAGGTGCAACGGGTGGAGCCCAGGAAGTGAGTGCAGTGAGACGGTCGGACAGAGGCGTCGGGGGAGGACGTTGTGGATAAAGAGAGTGAAGAAGAGGAGGATGAGGAGGAAGATGCTAACAGGGCAGCGGAGGCTGGGAAGGAGGAGGAAGAGGAAGAGGAGGGAGCCGGAGGAGTGAAGGAGGCCAGCGAGTTGCCGGTGCTGTTGAAGCCTGAAAGAGAAAAACCGATGCTGAGCAAAGGAGGCGCCGCTGCTTTAGGCGGTTCTGCTCCGTCGGACTCACGCCGGCACATCGGCTGCTGGCCGCTCCACTTCAGAGACTCCAGACACACTCGGGTCCTGGGGCCGATCAGCTCGTAGCCCGGCTTGCACAGGAAGTGGATCTCGTGTCCGATCCCGAAGACCCTGCCCAGCCGGCGGCCGTGGGCCGGCGTCTCGGGTTTGGAGCAGGAGGCTGCAGAGCAGACGTCATTTAGTGGAACCAGTGGAACATGTAACGCGTCAGCCTCACCTGAGCCTGTGACGGTGCTTTGGTCAGGTCAGAGGTCACGGGTGGGCATGGGGGCAGCACCTGCTGCATGACGGGTGTTTACCCTGTTCTCAGCCCCTTCGGCTGCTCTGAGTTCAGATCCTCACCGTTCTTGCCCGCCTTGAAGATCGCCATGGTGCTGTTGTGCAGGGCGCTGATCTTCTTCTTGAGCGAGCGCAGGCCCTGCTCGTACGACGCCTCGTGCACCACCAGCATCTTTTCCACTTGTCGCAGCGAGTTCAGCAGATCGTGAGTGGACGGACAGTCCTGTGACGCGAGGCAGAGCGAGGGAAGCTGTCAGAGCTCCAGGCGGAACGTGTCCAGATTCAAGATGGGTGTGAAACCAAAACACATTAAAGCTCAACTTCACTCTGAGCAGCCGGCAATTTCATCGGATCCGTTGGTTTGTGTGTAGAATGACCAGAACAAAAATCAAGGACTTCACTCCGTAAACAACCATAATATTTAAAACAAGCAGGTGGACCCATAAATAATGAAGTGGGTTCAGATCTGCTTTTGCAGCTTTGAAGGAGAGGAAGAAGAAGCTGTTCCAGTCTGGTTTTTGTCGGGAGAAAACGAGCAGCGACAGAAAAACAATAAAGTGAAAGCAGCTTTGTGTTCATTCACAGTAAATACAACATGTTCGTTCACTCATCAGATGTGAGTTCATTAAGTGGACTAAAAATGTGACAATAACAAACAATCTCAATTTGACTTTCCTGCTTTTATAATTAGACTTGCAACTCTAGATTAAATCGTGTTTCTTCTCTGACTTGATGATTTTCTGATCTGTAAAAACTGGAATCAAAGAATTAAACAAAGCTATTTAACTTCTGTAAAGCACAACTTCGCTTTACAGCGTTGATTATTTGCAGGTTCCCAAACGTCCTTCAGTGGTGTTTGTCACCTGTTTCTCACCTGAGCGGAGGAAACTGACGCCTGGAGACACAGCATCAACGCGAGGACTCCAGCGTTCTGCATCCTGGACCTGAGCTCCATCCTCAGCCGCGGAGGCTCAGCTCTGAAGCTCAGCAGAGCTCGTGCTCCCGTTTCATTCCGAGGGCACTTGTCAGTTCCCCTCCTCGACTCCGCCTCCGCCTCCACCCTCTCTGTCACACGCTGGAGGAGCCGCAGCAGCTCCCACATCTGGAACGTGCTTTCACTTTTTTGGCTCCATCAGCATCTCGAAAAATAGCTTCACAAATTATAAGGAGGCGTCAGCTGGCAGCAGCGTCTTCTAATCATCATCTGACTGGTTCAGGAATGTGACTCCTGCTCCAATTACACCGACTATAACGTCCCGTGGCTCCTAAATGACAAGGCAGCCAGCGGCACCCCCCACGAAGGGACCCTGAAAAGCTCTGCAGCCAGTCTGCTCAAATACACTCCATCTCATATGCAGCACCATAATGGCAGAGTGTGAACGAACGCTATAATCTGCTGCAGCGCTCCTGTGCACGGCTCCTTGAAAATCCTTAGAAGTTTTGGGAATCGAGAAACACAAATAAAACTTTATAAGTGGCGGTTTGGGAAGTCTGACGCTGCACATTTGGAGACACCGTGAACGTCACAATAGAAAAAAGGCATTTTCATAAACACACGAGTTCTTGCTTTTATACAGAGAATGTTTTGTCATCACTGATGTTGAGTGGTTTACAGTTTAATCATAATTAATGCCTGACTGACTGATTATCTGAGTGGTGGCAGCTCCAGCTCCGCTGTTGTGGTCCGTGTCCTGGTGGTGGGAGTTGTTAATGCGGATGCAGTTCTGCTGTTGTCCACTAGGTGGCGCTCCAGTCAGAAAATCTGTTTCTGTCGGAGCCTCACGTGTGTTTTCAGGTTTTCAGGTTTCTTGTGTTTATCAATGTGTTTATCTCCTCTGGTCCTACACTCAACCTCTGAGTTTAGGTGCTGATATTATTTCTATCCAGAGCTACTGTACATCAGCTCATCCTTTAGTCTATGTTTGTGCTGAGTTTAGGGAAATTCCCTGAGATATCTATAACGTGGCAGACAACCTGTAAACAGTGCGAATGTGTGGACGTGTGTATTAGGCGGCGGCTGCTGGAGCGCGTGTCACCCTCCAGCTCATTGAAATGCATGCTGGGAGGCCGGCTGCTGACGGACATTAACTCCAACATAAATAGCAAAGCCCAGGAGACGCCGGCGCTCTCCTCATCTTCACATCTTAATTAGATGGGACAGCTTTAATTAAAATGAAATCACTTAATGGATTTGGTAATTAAAGCAGAGCTGGGTGTCAGCTGGGCGGCCGAGCTGCCACTGTCACATCATGGGTTTGTCACAAGAAGTGAAATTCTACAAATAAACCTAAAAATCTGGTGGGAACCACTCACTGAACTATTATTATTCTTTATTAAAACGTGCGACGGCAGCAAGTTTTAAAAACGGATGAAAGGTTCTCTCTATTATTCTCTATATTACAATAATTATTTTTTGAATATGTAAAGTAACAGATGACTTGATTGTAATCATGCACTGAGGTTGCAGCTGCTGCAGAACTCGTCTGACTACACTCAGCTGTGATCCAGCAGATCCAGCAGATCCAGCAGGGGGCGAAGCAGGACAGAGCTCAGACACCGGCTCTGTGTTAAGCTGAATGTGGAGCGTCTACTGCATTGCTTCTGTTTGATTCTAGTGAGTCTACTGCCCGTCCTCTCCCCCCGCAGACAGTGTCAGATGGTACGAGCCGCTGCCACACTCAGCCTCAGCTTAGTGAGCAGGGACTCGCGCTCTGACTCGCTGAGGCTCCGGGCGGATCCTCGTCTCCTCCTCCTGCAGCCATGACTCATTTCAGAAGTGACTGTCACCTGGACAGACGTGAGTACAGTCATGTGTGTGTGAGGCGGGTGTTGGTGGGCGTGAGGCTTCTTCTCTGGGACTTTACTGAAGTGAAGTGTTGCATGAAGCTGATGAGCTGAGAAGTGCAGACGTGTGAGTTTCTGTGTTTGTGGTGGATCACATTGAAGTTTCTGAGAGTGAAAACTGAAGCTGGATCAGGACTACTGTAATCAGAGCTGACCCAGGTCCAGAGTCCTCAGTTTGAACCCAGAACCAGGGGAGCATGAGGTCACCACAGGGCATGGCTCAGACCGGTACCGGACCACAGATCTGCAGGTTGGGTTTGTTACGGTAGTAAATGATATTAACTGTGGTGCAGATGCACAAGGAAACACTGAGCTGTCAGTTTATTGTGAGTCTGCTCCATGTGAAGCGTCTTCAAGTCCAAAATAATAATCACATTCTGTGCTGGAGTGTTTTTAACGTCTCCCATGATGCTCAGCTTCATCGCACAGAGCAGGCTGATCAGGGACCGCTATCAGCGCCATCCGGGTCAAGTTCAAGGTTTCGGTTTAATCAGCCATGAACGCTCTGAAATGTCAGCGCTCACATGGTCACAGAGGTGAAGCAGCTGTGGAGCAAAAGAGGACGCGACTCTGGGAATGTTGTTTCACTGCTGAGAACAGATGCGAGTTGAACGTGAACCTGAAGTTTTTCCTGACTGAGTTTGAACGTTGCAGCCTGAGGGCGGACGCTCGGCCCCCAGACTGATGTGAAGCATGGGAGCTCTGAGCATCAGCGGCGCAGGTGGAGCAGCGTTCCCTGCAGCTCATTAAACGTCACCAGAGACTGAAGTCAGAGAGGCACAGTTTGTTCCTGAGCTCAGCGTTGGGACCACATGTAGTCGTCATCTAAACTTTGTGTTGACATATGGTCCATTTGACCTGGATGTAGCTCCTGCCTGACTGAACGAAGGCCTGGGACGACGCCTCTGGGCTTCATATTCCTGCTCTTTTAACTTTCTGAGTCAGAATCTTTACAAAGAGGCTTCATTTGGGCCACATGACCTTAACGTCTGTGAGCGTTTGAAACTCCTGTGCGTTCAGACAGCTCATCTTCACAGTTCCCAGCGGCCGCGCTGCTCTGGTTTTCCTGCCAAACACCAAATCTCCTGTCCCTGAAACCCAATAAGTACAAGTGTGTGAATTGTCCTGTCATCGCTCTCCCCTTCTCCGTCTTCTGCTTTTATCCCCACCTCTCTGTGAAGCTGATACGTCGTCCAAACAATGCAAAGCAATAAGCAGGCGAATAGCTGTAATCACTCAGTGGAAGATTCACAGTCAGCCGTTCAGGGCGTCCCGGCCCGGATCGATCGATTAAAAGGCGGCCAGCGGTTAACAGATGCTGAGTGACGGCTCTCATAAACCTCACACTGAAAGACTGATGTCCCACAAGCTGCAGGCGATAAACCAGCCTACTGCAGGTGGGAGGAGGGGGGCGATGGGAGGGGGGGGGGGGGGGGGGGGGGGGGGGGGCGATGGGAGGAGGAGGGGAGCGATGGGTGGAGGAGGGGGACGGTGGGATGTGGACGATAGGAGGTAGGGAGGAGGTGGAGGGGGGTGAAACACATTTATTATTAGGCTCAATTAGTTATGAACACGTAACTGAGGGTCAGAGCATTGTTGCTCCTCCTTCATGACCTCCATGACCTCCATGACCTCCATCTTCAGCTCCTTTGACTCTCATCATCAACTGTTTCTCCTCCAAGGAAAAACAAACAGTGCAGAGTTGCCTCAGATCGCCCTGGTCATTTGGAGGCCATTTAGCGTCTCTGGATGCTCGTTAAGACGTGTTGCATGTGCGTAACCGTGGCAACCAGGCCGGACCCTGTTGGTCCTGTGTGTGTCGACCTCTAACCCCACGTCACTGTTTCCTTTTCAGACGGGATGAACGGCCGGACCCCGAGCGCCAAGAGAGGAAGCAGCATCTCAGACAGGTGAGTGGGCGGAGGAGGGGGCGGGGCCAGCGTTCACCTGGCAGCGCAGGTGCTCGGCTTTGTTGAGCTGTTTGCTCTTTGTGCCGCAGCACAAACAGGAGCCGTAATGGCTGCGGTGCAATTACAGCGCGGCCCATTGTACTTCACAGGCTCCGTTGAAACTCATTTGCTGCTCGTTTAGACTTAATGTCGCTGGAGCAGCAGTTCCGTTCTCGTCGCCGCTGCTGTTTGTGTGCAGTCCCAGCTTTAACCTCACTGTTTACATGGAAACTAGAGGCAATGCTTTGAAGCCGGGCCGGAGCTGGGAGCTGAAGGCAGGTCCGATGGGACGGACAGGATCTCTGGAGAGAACCAGTGGGACCAGTTCACTCTCTGCTCGAGAAGCAGCGTTAATAGGCTTTCATTCCTAGACAACGGAGGTCAGAGTCGGCTGCTTGTGGATTTTAGAATCAATCCTGTGAGTCTGTCATTAGTGACAGTCTGATCCTGTGATGTGGGAATGCTTGGCTGCAGTGTGAGCTACACAACATGACGTTTGTCTCTGGCTGTGACTGGTTTCATGGTTTGTGCGTCTCTCAATTAAAAGTCTCAGTGTTTCAAAGGGCAGATGTCCTACGCTCTGTACTGGACCTGAATGCACCATTGGGTTTCTGCTGCTTGAGTTTGTCCATTGAGGTAAATGAACCTGGAGCTGAACTCCTCTCGCTGCTGGTTTGCGTGTTTTCTGCAGCGGGTCCCGTCGGAGCAGCAGCTTGTGTCTCCAGATGGACTCGGCCTCCTTCTCGCTCTCCTAATCAAAACTAACGACAGCAAACCTGTTCTGAGCAGCTGAGAACTAGCCTGAGATAAAAACATACAGGCGCTCGCGAGCTCGCGTCATTAATCAATGACAGAGCACGTTGTTCCAACTTTCCCCAAAGTCGGCTGTCGATGGCCTCTGAAAGTTTCCTCGGCGCCGGAGGAGAGCTGCTTGTGATACGCTGGACCCACTGAGCAGGAACCGCTCCATTAGTTTGGTGCCTGAGGAAGACGCTGCTGCTATTTTTGTTTCCCTACATGTGTGGAGAGAGTTTTCATCCATTTTTAATACCTGCTGCTGTCGCACATTCACATGAACCAGTGGCATCTTTGGCCTTCAGCTTTTTTCGCCTGCTCAGTTGGGCCTCGGAACCAGCCGCCTCCTCTCAGGGTGAAGCCCTCTGAGCCTCCAGTGCCTCCAGACGTTTCATGTGTGCCTTTCAAGCAGCGGCTCTGGGCTTCACTGTGGCCCTGGAGGAAATCTGTGGAGGAGGAGAAACCACCTTCCACAGACTCAGGTCACATCACAGTGGACAGCAGTTTAACACGTGCATGTTATTTCTGTGTTTTTACTAAGCCACACACCTGATACCAGCGTGGAACTGGGTGAAAACGGTGGAAGGATTTTATTGTAATGACAAGTGAGTTGAATTGCTGCCATGTGATGACTTGTTGTGTGAAATGCTTGATGACCTTCAGCCACATATTTAGATTAATGCTCCTGTTGGGTGAATATGGGCTTCTTGTACTGATTCTCTAGCAACCGGTTCATCTTTTGTTCGTCTCATTTGTCCCGTCTTTTGTCTCGGGGACGAACGTCACCCGCTGCTCGGGGACGCACAGCATGCTGGGATGCCTGCGGGTCGCTTCCCACTAAACCCATGTGAACCTGTGTTTAATTAACTGACGGCAATGGGGGGGCCTCCCAGGCCCCAGGTCCAAGGTCCCAGCAGGCGTCAGTTCACACAGTTCTCCCACTGATCGGTGGGTTTGTTGTGAAGAAACTGAGTGAGGAGGCACAAAAATCAAAGGACAGACTAAGGGCGAGAGAGAGGGAGAGAGAGGGAGAGAGAGAGAGAGAGTTAGCACTGTGCAGAACACTGTAATTATGTCTTCTTGTCCCCCGTCGCCCTGCAGAGAAGAGCGTTTAAAGAGATGAATCAGCATTTCCTTTGAGGAGAAAAATAACAGCTCGATAAAGACGCAGCACAAGAAACAGGAAAACAAGAACGGTGAAACACCACACATACATACGCACACACACACACACATGCAAAACACACACACACATGCAAAACACACACACACACACACACACACACACACACACACACACACACACACACACACACACACACACACACACACACACACACAATACGCAGAGAATGAATCGGCCTCTTTATTTTAATTTAACGCCGCCGTGTGATGGAGCTGTGATGGTGGAGGCTGCTTCACCTCATCAACTCCCAAATGACTGAACGTGTTTACAGGCAGAGCCAACGTGCCATTTAAATATAATTAAGATAATAGAGTCTGACCACACTGTTGCTGTTTCACTCATATTTGGAGCAAAGTGCAACAGCTTCACCCAAGACTCCAGTTCATTTACGCATCACGTCCTTGTTTTAGATTCACTTCAAATATTCATTAGAAACATGAACACATTTTACACCACAGTGTGAATGTAGCGTCAAGTAAAAGTACTGCATTCAAACTGTTATTCAGCTGAAAATACTATGAGTACACAAAAGGTTGATTGATTATTATTATTTTGACATTTATTTTGAAGTCTTAGTCGTGGACATTTGAAGTCTCATTTATGCTCATCAACATCTCTATAATGAAAAATGACTTCTTTTTCCTCCACACCTTTCTAACATTCAGATTGAACCCATTAAGTAAGTTCCATGCGCAGACCTCCATGTTTGCCTCCTCCTCCCAGCGCCTCGTGCCCCTCGCTGCCTCCTGACTCGGCCTTAACCCCCCCCCCCCCCCCCCCCCGACCGGCTGCTGAGGAGAGGGACATCACAATGAGGAGGTGCAGCGCGTGAGCAGACGCTCAGCTGGGATCACGGTTCATTGTTGCGCCGCTGAGCGCTTGTTGGTGCTGCAGCGATAAGCTGCTGTTATATAAATGCAAATGTCTCGGAGTGATTCTTCTCGTTGCCAAACCTTTTTCCTCTCACCTCCACGTTCCTGCTCCGGAGGCGACTCGCGGTATTAAAACACACTAGACTCATTTAAAGGTCCCACAACAGATCATTGATCCACTAACGCTGCATGTTGGTCCACAGCGTTTGCTGCTGTTCTTGGCTGTGTAATTATTTCCATCAGGAGAACGGCCACAGGTCTCTAATAGCAGGGTCTGAATGAATGCGGCACAAAGCGAATGCAGCCTTATTACCTCTCTCTATGTAATTTACATTCATACAGTTTAATGTGATGCAGCTGTTTCCTGCACATTTAGTCTGATTTAAAAACCAGCAGTTCTTACATTCACCTTAAAAATGTAATAATTCTCTTATTGCTGGATGTGTAAGGACATAGATGCTGATTTCACTTAATGATGAGTAGAAGGTGATGTCAGAAAAAGCGGGTTGAGACCTGGAGCAGACGCCTTTTTGCTGTTGGACCAGTAATCAAACAATAAACTGCTTCAATGTTAGTATTTTTTCATAAATACCAAATCTTGGTGCTTCATGTGAGGTGTGTACTAGTTGAGGTGTCCTCTATGACTATTTAATCATATTGGCCTCATAGAACAGGAGCCTCCTCCTCCTTTTATTCTCAAACTCATACTTTCTGTCACTTTTGATGTGACTTGACTTGGGGCCCGGACCCTGCACACGTCCGCTCAGGAACCTGGATCTCTGAATGTAATTAGCTCCTCGTGACCTGGGGCTCATCCGTCCTGCGGCTCCGTGAAGACTGTCAGGTTGCTGTGAAATCCTGCTGACAGACTGACAGCAGCTTAACCTGCGTGGCAGAGGTGATGAAACGTCCCTGAAAGGGCCCAAATACCTTGAAAGCAGAGTAAAAGAGCAAACGTGCTGATGAGGCGCTTTCTATTTCAGTGCTGCAGACGATGGGCTGGGCTTCAATCAGGGACCAGGTCCAGCTGTGACGCGTCCGTGGGGTTAAAAAGGACCTTAGCAAATACACAACGATGCAGCTTCAGCCGTGAACACGCCGGAGGCTAAAAATACTTCATGGTCTCGGCTGTGGAACCTTTAATCCAGGCGGCCATGTTTGTTATTACACAGTTTATGTACTCGGGCCTGTTTTTTTTCTGTCAGAGAGATTAAATTTTAGAGATTTGATCATAAACACAAGGATCAAGGTGGCATCTGAAAAAGGAAAAGCCATCGTTTCCCACCAGCCTGTGCAGCAGATATGAGCACATACAACCCATTATTATTATTATTACTTTCACTCTCTGAATTAAAATGGGTTTGAGTGTTTCTTCAGTGAGTGGAAGCAGCCTCCAGCAGCGATGAGCAGCATCCTTTGACGGGTTCTGGCCCGGACAGAACCAGCGCTCTGAAGGCCTGAGTAGCTGCTCGTACCCAGCTCATAATGGCAGCGATATTAAAGATAATTACACAGATAAACTGGCAGCAGGAGGAGATGCAGGGTCAGAGGAGTGAGGCCATCGTGCAGGAAGGAAAAGCCGCGGAGCCAAAGCCGGGCCGGTCTGATCCACACCGTTGTTAAGCTGATTAATCGCATCAGGCCCGATGAAGCACAATAAACATCAGACCCACAGGAGTTCAGAACTAGAACACCTCTGTCGGTGTCTGTTTGTGGCTCCATCCCTCATGTCTGCATTCAGGGAGCTCAGACGGTTGTAGTGAAGGACGAAGCTTAACGCAGTTCATCTGCATCAATGGGTTCTAATGGACTGATAAGACTTCATGCACCTTGGTTTGATTTGATTGCATTGGCTGGAGTTGGGTTGTGACCCATGCAGACACCCTGGAATTCTAACCTCCACCTCTCTTCCTCTCCTCAGATCGGACTATGAGGTGGAGTACGGCCGGAACGCTGACGACTACAACAGGTACAGAGAGCTGATGTTAATGTCTGGAGCGGGGTGTGAATGTTCCTACCAGAGCGGGGATGTCAGGGACCACCTGCTGGGTGGATGTGATCCCGTCCACCTGTTGTTCTAACGTTGGACGACAGCGTCAACACACTGACAACCAATATCCAAATAAACTGCTGGAAACGGGCCCTGGTTCCTCTGACGACTCAGCTGCTCTGTTCAGCCTCTCTTCAGCGCTTCAGCAGCTTCTAAATGCGTTTTCTGAGTGAGTCAGGCTGAACGTTTTCAGCTGAAGGGAGGAAATTGGTCGCCTTCTGAGAACATGAGCGGTCTCAACTCTGCCACACTCTGAAGTTGGGGACGCTCGGCCTCTCAGGGCTGGTTACAGTTCCAGGAAGCCATGAAACCGTGAGTGGATTCCAGTTTGACCTTGTTGTGTTCAGCTTTCAGCCGGTTGAGGAGCCGCTGTGTGAGGATGAGCGCAGCTGTTTGCTTCCCCTCCTCCTCCGTCTCTCCTCTGTGTAGATTATTCTGCAGCGATAAAAGCCGAGGAGAACAGATTCACATGCTGCAACAAAACACTGTCCGTTCAGCGGGAGATTAGAATCACTGGCGTTTATTGATACAGAGGAAACCGTGAGAGACACAGATTGGAAAGAGAGAGATTATAACCAAGAAAGCGTCAAGATACAAAGATATAAACAAGAGATGAAAAAAACAACGAGCATGAAATATGAAATGATGAAAACCAAATCTGAAGAAACAGCACTAAATGGACGTAGCTTGAGCGGTTTTAGTTGGTGGTTTACGTTTCAAACTGTTGCCTTTGATTGAGTTGTGGTCAAACTGGAATCAGATCCTGAAGCTTTGACTCTGCCTGCAGCGAACACATTAACGCGCGTGTGGGCGTGGAACTAACTAAACACTTTTAATTAACTTCATTAAAGTGTCTCTCATGCAGAAAATGGGAAAGTCTGGGTTTCGTGTGGTTCACAACACGCTGCACTGAGCTCCTGTTTGTTTTATGGAGACGCTCGGATCGTCGGATGCTGTGCAACACCAACGCAGAGCATCTACGGTTTTCTCCCTAAATGACTCAGACTCGGCACATTCCAGACAGCGGAGGGAAACCCTCCACTTTGTCTGTGTTTGTGGAAGCCGCCCATGAGCAGAGCACACGCCGAGAGAAACCCGGTCCTGCAGTCACACGTCGTCCTGTCCGGTGCTGAGGGGACGTCACCATGGCGACGGACTCTGACGGATACACAGGCCCTCGGCGCGGCGCAGCCTGTTTGAACACAGCGAGTAATTATAGTCTGAGTGAATGAAAGCCGTGGTTCAGTAGTAAACAGTAACATCTGGATGATGGAGCCTCCTGCTGCAGCTGCAGAGCTGAGACGCGCTGACATCTGGAGCTTCATGACGTAAGAGGAGCGATTCCATATCTGACAGCATGGGTTGTGATTATGGGCCAGAGCTGCAGGTCGGGCAGGTTCCTGCTGAACTGCCTGAACAGCTGCTGCGCTGGATGGACTCGGAACCCTCCTGATCCGCTGAGCCCCGCCGGTCCAAACGGCAGAACGCTGCGTTTCACGCTCGCTGCCTGCTCTGAAAGGCTTCCAGGAACCATCAGCAGCATTTGATTCATTTCACGTTCCTGGAAAATCACACGGCTGCGGTCTGTGAGCGTTATTACAGCGTGCGTGAAGCCCGCTCTGTCGGCACCGTAAATATTTATAGGTGTTTATCTGCTGGGCTGCGGATTATCAGCTTAGCGAGGTACAGTAGCCCCCGCGACCTGCGCTCAGCCTCATTCACCCTCATGTGAGGGTCTGACTTGTGTTTGTGAGACGCCACCTGCTGATCCCATGCTAATCCTCCACGGCTGCAGGAGGCAGAACAGCGCACGGCCCATCCAGCCACAGAACCCCCAGGAGCGCGGTCCGACTGCGCGTGGTGAGCCCGTTACTGGAATCCGGATCGGGTCGAGCTGCTGGGATGGACCGGCAGAAGCCCCGCCTCCATCGCCTGCTCTATCTGGCGCCGTCAAATTGGAGCTGTCAGTCAGTCCATCGGAGCGTGGGAGAAAAGGCGGCGAGGCCGAGCGGCGGGACGCGGACTGTGTGATCAGATGTAATCAGCTCTCACACAGTAAATCAGTGTCTCCTTCAGGAGGCTGGAGCTCGGCTGCAGCAGGTAGCGCACAGGGAGCAGCTGCAAACTCACTTTGAGGTGACTTTCAGCCGCAACTGTAACAGCACAGCTTTCATTCCCCATTAAGTTCCTTCCAGATCATTTCATTACTTTTATATGAATTAAGGAGGATTTTTTTCTGGGCTGGCAGGTTAGTGGACAAAGCCGAGAGGACGACCTTCAGGCGTCGGAGCTGGGTTTAAAGGCTTCTATGACGCCGCAGCATGAAGCTCATGGATCCACAGGAGTCGCTTTAAACAGCTTCACATCCAGGATGAACGTGAGGCCGATTAAAGTGTCGCACAGATGCAGGAAGTGTATAAAAACACAGCTGAGTTGAAATGTTGCTGTAGTGAAAGCGTCACGGTGACCTTTGACCCTCTTTTACTTCTTATATCAAACTGAAGCTGATCCTGATAGAGCGCTCAGGTGGAACCTGCTGCAGGACGGGATGACCCGCTCACACAGCGCCGACCGGCACCGCTCTTTAGTATTCAGGCCTTCGGGTCGACTGTAATTGGGTCCCATTCACGCCGCTGTATATTTTCATATTGAACTTCTTCCTCTATTAGTGTGACTGGCACGTTCAACCTTCAGCTGCAGAGGAGGAGGCGACAGGTTGATCAGCGTGAGAGGCGCGTCAGACCGCTTGTGTTAAACCTCCGTTACCCAGAATGCCCCTCTGCGAGCTTCACAGCAGAGGTGGGCACGAAGTTCAGACCTGACTAATGATTTTTTTAATCAGAGCCAAGTCTGAGATGATGAATGCAACAATCAGTAGTGATTTATTGAGTGATTCAAGGCTGATTCTTTACAGAACAACTGTCACATCAGTGGAATGATGGGTTTAAAAAGGTTCAACTGGCACCTTGAATCTAATCAGTAAAAGATTCTGCTGTAAACAAACCATTAAAGCTGCTTTAGCCATAATAATCCATCACCCTGTGTCTCTAGTTACTGAGAACCTCTGAAGCTTTGAATCGAACCAGCGCTGTGGTTTTTCCTACTCGTTCATGCCACAAACTTCCCTCCACTTGTTTCCAGAACAAAACCAATGAGCAGCGCGCTCCTCGGAGCCTCAGGCGCGGCTGCATCATGGGACTCGTCTGCGTGTTTTGCAGGGTGTTCGACTACCAGCGCGTCCCGTCCTCGGTCCCAGCGGAGCCCAGACCCGTGAAACGAGCCCGCCCTTCATCCTCCTCCTCCTCCTCCTCCTCTTCAGCAGCTCTGAGGATGAAGCGCAGCAGAGGGAGCAGCAGGAGCAGCCACACACACACGTCGCCCTCCGGCAGCAGCGAGGCCGAACGTAAGAGTTCACACACGACGCGTTCAGGGCCGCGTGGAGAACACGCACCTTCCAAAATAAAGGCATGAAACCTGAGTAGAGCCAGTAGCCCAGTCTGCAACGTGGCTGCTTTGAGTTACTCCTTGATGGTTCCCATGTCTTGATGAACCACAGAGTTTTATCTGACACAGCACCAAATAAACACAGCAGAAATCACAGTAACTGGGTTTGAGGCCGAACAGAAACACAACGATATGACGCCTGCGTTTGACTATTAACAGGCTCCTGGTGGGAGGAGGCTGCGGCGCCAGCTCGCGGCTGATGGTGGGGGTCAGTACGTGTCCAAATGCCAAAGCTCGGCCTACGAGTCAGTGTTTGCGCCTCTGTAATCCAGGCGTGTGCAGCTGTGGAAGCTGCAGCTCTGGGAGATGCTCCTGTTTTCTCCTGCCTCCTCTCGGTGGCAGAGCCCCGGGGTCTGAGGAGGAGACGCGTGGAGGGAGGCGCCAGATGGTCTCTTCATTAAAAGCTCCTGTACCGCAGGGCTCCCCTGCACGTTATAACCCAGCTGAGCCTATCAGCACTCACAATTAGACTGAGTTAATAGTGCATGGCAAATAAGAATTGTTTATACTAGTTTATTACAAGCCTTAATAGTTTTTACTGCGCCCCATCACAACAGAATCAGATTGCCTTTGAAGCTCCGAGGTCGAAAAGCGTTGAGCGCTGAAGGAGTTTGAGGGTTGTTTGCTGAGCTGCTTGTGAAACCAGCAGCGGTGCTGGTGCGCGTTGTGATGGAGGGTGTCTTTGTCCTGTTGCCGTTGACAACCACAGTCCCCAGGGGTTGTTATCGATATCATCCATTCAAGGAAGTGTTTTATTCTAACGGGCGGCAGGGTTCTTTTTTATTCAGTAACAAGGCTTTCAATGTCAAATAAGAAAAATATAATAAAACAAGTGTGGTGTGAAATAATGTCTTTTCATAATGTGGCTCCTGCTACGAAGGCGCTGGATGTGGTCACATGGTTCCTGCTCTCCAGGTCTCACCTCCCTCATCATCTCTGTCTGTCTCTGCAGTGAAGATGGAGGAGCTTCTTGCGATAAAGAGGGAACTGACCGTGATCAAGGTCCAGATCGACGGCCTGTTGGACTGTGTGAACAAGATGGACAAACAGAGGAAGGACGGCTCAGGTAGAGAGCAGAACACAGGTTAACTCCTGGCTCCGCCCACTGATGGTCACCTGGCTCAGGTGTGTTCAGCCAATCAGAAGCAGCTAATGACTTAGCGGGATCTGGGTTGTCTGTCCTGTTAAAGGCATCACGTGACCTTTTTAAACCGCTGACTTCAAGCTTCATGTTCAATGGACTCACTCACTCAGACGCCCCCGTTAATTAAAAGGACAACACGCGCCCCACGCCGCTCCGATCCGGTTCTGATCCGGTTCTGATCCAGGTCTGATCCGGCTCTGATCCAGGTCTGTGGGGACCGGTGGTGTTTGATGATGCACAGCCAGTCGTGTGTTTTCCATCAGATGTGAGCCGCTATCGCGCTGCATCAGTGAGTAATGGTTCAATGACAAAACGGCCGCGAGTGGAGCGTGGATTATGACAGCGAGGTAAACAGCGATAAACGCGGGCCTCGTAACCTTTCATGAGCTCCGCTTCAGCAACGCTTATCTCGACGACGACCAACTGCGCGCGCGCGCGCGTGCGTCGGTTTTATTCGTCTTACTCTTCCAAGGATAGAATAGATGAGGAAATTATCCAGCGACGCGTTGATCGTCCTCGCTTCTGTAGATGAAGCTGGATCTTTGTGGTTCAGAGACAAAAAGCTGCAGGAAGTAAAACGGAAACAGGAAACAACAGGAAATCATCCGTCAGAGGTTAAAACAGTTTGATGCATCCATCAACATTCAGTGAGAGACAGGTCACGACCTGTGTGTGTGTGTGTGTGTGTGTGTGTGTGTGTGTGTGTGTGTGTGTGTGTGTGTGTGTGTTTATCTGTCTATCTGTATCACTGTCTGTTTGTGTGTCTGTGACTGTCTGCGTGTGTGTGTGTGTGTGTGTGTGTGTCTGTGACTGTGTGTGTGTGTGTGTCTGTGACTGTGTGCGTGTGTGACTGTGTGTTTGTCTGTGACTGTGCGTGTGTGTGTGTGTGTGTGTGTGTCTGTGTGTGTCTGTGACTGTGGTGACTGTGGTGACTGTGTGCGTGCGTGTGTGTGTGTGTGTGTGTGTGTGTGTGTGTGTGTGTGTGTGTGTGACTGTGGTGACTGTGTGCGTGTGTGTGTGTGTGTGACTGTGGTGACTGTGGTGACTGTGTGTGTGTGTGTGTGTGTGTGTGTGTGTGTGTGTGTGTGTGTGTGTGTGTGTGACTGTGGGGACTGTGTGCGTGTGCGTGTGTGTGTGTGTGTGTGTGTGTGTGTGTGTGTCAGAGCGTCCTCACAGCAGGGAGCCCAGCGTGTCAGGATCTCCTCACCGAGGTTCCGTCAGCAGTTTGGAGCGAGAGAGTCCAGAACCAGGAGAAGCCAGCGACGACGAGCCGCTTCCCTACCAGCAGTTCTACAGCCGCAGGGTGAATATGAGCTTCCCTCACAACGACTCATTACTTTTTGTAAAGTGAGGCCATAACTCAAACTATCAGCAGGTTTGAAGGTGTCAAACGTGACATTAGCTGAGTTAAATTATCTGCATTTAGCGTCACGTTTGTTATTATTTTAGTTCAGATTTCTGCTGAACTTGAGCTTTTCTGTTAAGTGGTGTAATACTGCCCTCTAGTGGAATATTAGTTGTATTTACTATCAATGACTGCTGATTGTTTGTATTTAGTTACGCTGTTACACATCCCTATAGACGTCTATGAAGCCTGCTTTTGTTTGTCACTGCTCAAAGTGAGGATGGAGCCTCATAGCGGCGACGCCCCCCGTCTTTACAGTAACTCACATAGCAAACAGCGCGCCCCCCCCCCCCCCCCCCCCCCCCCCCCCCCCCCCCCCCCATGAGCCGTGCCAGAGGCATTTGCATAATCGGTGGTGGACGGCGTGTTTGCCGTTGCCTCGCAGGTCCTTTATTCTGCACCTCTGCGAGGAGGATCAGCCGAGCGGCGCTTTCAGCGTTTCCGCTTCTTTTCAGGGAGACGTAATGATATAGAATTAGGCTGCAGGCCTCCTACCTGCCTGACAGAGCAACGCTGCCTCATTAATCTGAGCGGAGGCAGGGAACAGGCCGCCACTTAATCTGCTGCATTGTTCGTCTGACAGGGAGGAAGCGAGTGTGCCGTGATGATGTGTGCGTGTGTGTGAGCAGGAAACAGGCCTTTATGATGGGGAGGAGGGGGACATGTTAATGAGGCCCAACTGCAGCGTTCATTTAAGCTTCTCTGTGTTTCCAGATAAAGCAGCATCAGGCTGGTCTGGACGACGACCTGTGATGCTGCAGCTCAGGTACAAACTCTGAGACGCTGAAGTTGTAGCTCGTTAGGAGCTTAACGCCCACAGTTTCCATATGCTGGATGAATTCCACCAAAACACAATTGTCCACAGTTGTTCTGCTTTGAACTCAATCAAGCTTCAGAAATTAGATTTGAGGGAAGTGGTTCGTTAAGTTTCCCTGCAACAACCAACACACGTCTCCGCTCTTTTCTCTTTAATTACTTCCCAGTGACTGAGGAGGATGTCAGAACCTACTGATGTATGGTTGTTTTCCTCCAGAAACAGACGCTTGAAGTGAGGACAGCTGTTTCAGGAGGTGCTGGCAGCACGCGGTACCGTGGATCGACCCTCCACACCCGGATCTGTCCACCGTCGTCTGTTTGTTTCAGGCTGCAGAGACATCATCTTTTATAGCGTTACATTAATTGTTTGCATTCGTTTAGATGGTTTCCTTCATGTGAGGCTGCCGATGACGTCCAGTAAATAATGTCACACATGAAAAAGGTGGTTTGACCAGATGTGTTGCCATTAATGGGTTAAGACGATGAACTGTTCTCCTATTCTCCTATAAAGCACACCAGTCAGGGGCTGCAGTATTCATATGAATGTTTAGTTATTATATTGGGCCACAGTTTTCTTACCGTGTTGTCATTGTGACTAACTGAGAGGCATCTGTAACACAGGCCTCCTGCGTGGCCTCCGCTGTCATGTGCATTAATAAAGTCAGCGCAGCAGCAGCTGGCGGCTCCTTATCACACACTTCATTTTCATCAGGCCGCAGGTCATTACGCGTGACCAGCTGTGGCCCGGATCGGCACCGCGGCTCCGTGAGCCTCGTTTTATGACGCTCTGAGTGAATTACTCTTTAATTTACTCAGGAAATTGGATTGGAGCGAATAATAACCGGCGCCGGCGATACGTCCCCAACTTACGCCGTGACCCGACGGCCACGGAGGCTGTTGATAATTAATTTAGGTCACAGCTCAGTAAATGTAGCAGCTCAATCAAAATCCAAAAGCACTGATCTAAACAAAGGTACAGATTTGAGCTTCGTCCTGGTTTGGTTCAGGTTGAATTCATGGTTCAGCTCATCATGGCTCAGTCTCTGTTTTTGTTACACATGGTCAGTTTTGGACATCTGGTTTTATTACACACACCTTTAGCATCTTCATCCAGCTGGAACTGACTGTGAATATGTTTAGAGCATTCATGTATAATATTTGTTGTTTAAACAAATGAATATTTGTGTACACTAGTGGCTCTTTATACTTCTGTCTGTAGACTTTTAAAGGAAGCACTAACATGTTTTAATAAGATGCCGTACAGCTGTAGGCGCTGAGTCGTTTGGACGTTCGTTGGCTGTAGTTTCTGTGCTTTTGTGTTTGTTCTCAGTGAATGTAACTTAAACTGTGAGTGTAGTACAAATATTTTTAATAAAACACGAGTGTTTCTAGTTTTCTTTGCATAGACGAAGAACTGTCTGTGTTATGATTCAGTCTTACTGTACAGCTGCTGCTTCTCTGTAGCGGTCCCTCTATAAAGGGGGTTAGAGGTCAAAGGTCAGGGTTTTAGTGGCTGGGTGCTGAAACCAGCTCCTCTGGAATTTGATAAATAATTAAAATGCCACAGCTTGTCTTCCAACAAAGCGACAAACCGCTCTGTGGAGACAAAAACGCCACGTACATGTGAGATACGACCATCCAAACAGAGCTGTCTGCCATCAACAGGAACTCTTTAGAACTGAGTCCAACACAATAAACAAAACTTACAAGGCCTTTTAAGTAAAAAATGTTTGTTTCTCAAAACCATGTTAAAATACAAAATCCTTAAAAATATGAACTATATATACACAAATATTGCGTAACAAAAATGTGTAAAATACAGTAATTATACACAAGTATAATATAAACATATATTTAAAATACAAAAAAGTTACAGTACTACAAATAAACGGTTTCCATTCATGCTGATTACACAAAGGATGTTGTGATTAAATCAGCAGAATCAGTGGATGCTTTAATTAAGTCAGTTGAACCTTATCATGTATGAACAGTCACACACTAAATGACGTTGCACACACTGTTTACTAAAGGAGAGCTGCTGGATTTAATGATTCATTAGAGTCAGGATGACCTTTGACACCAGGTCTATTTGCATTGCATGCTGGGTAAGTGTCCCAGGGCAGTGGGTGTGTGCAGGGATGATACAACTGGTTGGTTTGGTTTGGGAGCTGAACTCGCAGCAGCAGAGGAGCGTGCACACACAGGTACGTTACGCTAGTAACGAGTTTAATGTTCAGTAAATGTCGCCTGTGTAGCAGTTTTTCCTCACAGGGAACAGTTTATATTATCTCTGTCTTTAAGGTTTGAGATGCGGCTTTATATGTAGAAGAGCTCAAGACACTAAGCAGCAATTTAAACCAACTGTGCTGCATTGAAACTGTGAAGCCTAGTGGAAAATAGAACATGCTCAAACTCACAACAGCTCAGCTGCTCAGATTTCTGTGGCTTTGGAGGTTTTTTTAGAAACAAACAGGGTAAAAAGACCAAAAGGTCAAAGGGGTTCGAATGTGGGGAGGTCTGTGAAGACCAGATGACCAGAGCTCTGATCTGCTGGACACAGTGTCTCTACTATCTGTGCTTCAAGATCTTGTCATTACTGGTCACTGAGATGCAGTAAAGAGCATAAAGGCATTCAGTATTCATTATTTTTATTATAGGATTTATTTTTTCTGAGTCTGGTGCTGAGACTGAAGCAGATCAGTGCAGTTAAAAGTGACTTGTTCCACGCCTCTCCAGCAGATGATGGCAGACTCCAGCCCTCTGACCACACATGTGCTGAACACCGGGGACGGGGTCCCGGCGGCCAGGATGGCCCTAAGCCTGCACCGGCTCGACTCCAACCTGATGATCTGGAGCCTGCTGACTGTAGGGTAGGCGCCGACCTGCAGAAGATGCTGTTAGATGAGGGTTTGACAGCTCTGTCAGCGTGTTGTCCGTTTACTAATCATTCATGCATTACACCACACATTAGATGCACTGCTTGTGGCAGAACTACAGTATAGTTTGCTTTTAAGCCCATTTGTTTTTAATAGCACAACAAATGAAGATGGACGCTGCCCAAAAATCATCGAGAGAAAAGATTTCATCCCTGGAATGTACAAGCTGAGGTTTGAGACTGGTTCGTACTGGGAGAGTCTGGGTCAGACCTGCTTCTACCCATATGTAGAGGTGAGCGTCAGACAGTGACTGACTGTATTAATTAAATGTGTTTAATAACAGAATCATAATCATACTTATCAACTTAAAATAAATGCAGCAGTAATAAAAAGATGTTCATTTGCATTCCAGTTTTATTTTCTAACCAACCATCAGACCTGTTCACTCATTCTATGGCTGTTTTCTCTTTTTAATGATTCTATAGAAGAATAGAATAAATTCATTAATCAATCACTGAATTAAAGTTATAGGTCGTTAGTTCTGACTTACTATATTTCAATTTGTTGTGTTGACAAGTTGAGCCTCAATCAATAGATGTGACCACTAATCACCACAAGGTGTCGCTAAAAACACACGTGACGAAATTCAAATATATTCCAATTAAATGAAACCTCCAACAATTGTCGTGTCTTCAGGTTGTTTTTAGCATCCATGACCTGGAGCAGAAGTTTCACCTGCCTCTGCTGATGAGCCGCTTCTCCTACAGCACCTACAGAGGAAGCTGAGCGAAACCGGAGACGGACGGAGACATTTCCACTGTCTGAGAATAGATTCAAGTGTCCGAAACAGAGACAGAGACAGAGTCCAGTCTTTGACCCAGGTGCAAATTTTAATACATAGCCAGTGTGTTTTTATATTTATAAATGTACAGTTGATGCGATGTGCGCTCGTTTATCATCATTAATGTACCACAACTCAAGGTCATAAGACTTGACTGTGGTCTGCCAAAGATTACATATAAGCGAGTTTGTTATAAAGCTTCCTAATAAATTCAAATTTAATCGTAATGTGTTTTTATTTTTATTTTGTTAACCTCACAGTTTAGAGTTTGTTTTTGCTGGAATGCTGGAAATGTCTCTAGAGCTGAAAAGATTTGTTAACGTGGAAATTAATTTATAAATATATATAATATATAAATATAAATATGATAATAAAAACGCCAATTGAATAACAGACCCACATAAAACGCACAGTCATCCAGTGTTGGTTACAAGACCATGAAGTTGATGTAATCAAGGGTAAAGCTACTGTTTTGTCTCGGCCAATCAGAAATAAGCTTTGCTGTTAGGACCCACGGGTGATCACTTTAATGCCTGATTGTAATAAAATCTTAAATTTTTATTTTTTTATTTTTTTTATTTGTGATTAGTAATATGTGGTATTCTGTGGTACAAACTTCTCAATTAATTCTAGCTCAAATCATAAACATGACAAATCTATGTGTTTATACAGCAGCTAATAACAGGCATTTAACGGGGCAGTCTCTTGGGCCTTTACATCATCCTCTCGTTGACATTTCGCGACATTACCACTTGTGGCTACTAGAGGATGGGCTTCAGCAGAGGAAATTAACTCAAAAAACAAGGCAAAACGTTGTGTTTTTGACCGAAGGACCGGGCAGGCGGCACAGGGAGGATGTCTCAGGTGCTAAGGCTTTTCTCCGCGGCCGCGCTGCCGTTCTGCCGCGCTGCGGGAGCCCGGACAAGTCTGTGGGTGACGCCAGGACTTGGACTTTCCGCTGCTGGAACCCGGAGCTTCGCTGCTGTGGTAAGGTGGTCTAAGATAATGCACGAACTTATAAGCGCATTAATGTTCCAGACACTGACTACTGGGAGGAGTGGGGGTTGAAGTAAAACGTGCTGGCTTTTTTTTTTTGTTTTATAGGCACCGATTTCTAGCTAGTCCTAAAAGCCCCAGAGCCTATTACAACATCGTCCAGCAACAGCAAACTAAAGTGGCTTTTCAAAACTGGGGTTATGATCTTATATGCCTTAAAAGAATTTATTCTTTCGGCATTACAACTATCCAGCAAAAACAACACTTTTCTCCTCTGTTGATATTCTGTTTGCGTTTATATAGTTAGCGATCACAGCTGGAGAATTAATTAGCTGCAGGTGGGTAAAGGCTGGATCTCAAGTTAAAATTCAACGTGCTCTGTAACTGTAACACAGTTGGCCACTGCTGATAGAATGTACATTGTGTATATGTCATGTAACCTCTTTAAATGGAAAAAAGAAAGAAAATGATAGGTATTTTATGCAATGTTGTGCGCCATGGCCGCTGCATAGAGCAAACAGGAAGCCCCAGGTTTTAGTACATCCTGTACATTTAGAATCTACACAATTTGATTACTAAAATTTATGCTCCACATGTAATCACCCATAAGCCGCTCTACCAAGTTCAGAGGCTGGTGTTTACCGGTGGTTGTTGTGTTGCTAGGTCACACAGACCAGTGTCCCTGTGTGGCTTTTCAGCACATGGTGTCAGGTTGTTGTTGCTGCAGGAACAATGGATCTCTTGTCTTTTCCAGAACGTTCGCCGGACTCCACTTAACTTCACGTCCTGTCGCAGATTGCAGACAGTGCAGAGACGACTGTACTCCTCTGAGCCCAAAGGTGAGCGCTGCAGTCAAAAGTCAAACTGGTAGATCCCCCCCTCAGGATGCACTTTTAAACGCACATCATCCAACTCTGACATGTATTTGTTTGTTTTGGAAAAGAAAACACATTAATGTCCCAATATCTTCGAAAGATTAAGTTGGATTTATTTAGTTTGCCTGAACGTCTTAATGAGGAAAACAATACACAAATCTCATGTAACACCAATAGTTATAGTGTGCTTTGCTGCACAAAGTTGTGTATTAAAACGTGTGTATATGTGTGTTTTAGATGGAAAAGGTGGAGGAGGAAAAGACTGGTGGAGTCGAATACAGAAGGTGGTACATTAAAATACTGACGTGTAAAACTTGCAAACGTTGTTTCTTTGCTTTGATTATTGTCTGGATGTAGGATGAAGTTTTTTAATAAGCTTTTAGCTGTAGGACATGGAATATCAAATATTAATAATCCAGTGAACTGGGTTAACGTGTGTTGGCCCAGTGAAACCCTGCTTGTTGTAGAGGCTGTCGTATTTACATCTGCCTGTGTCTCTGCTGCTCTTTAGGGCGACTTCCCCTGGGATGAGAAGGATTTTCGCTACATTGCTGTGACTGTGGCCGGCGTCAGTTCAATTCTGCTCTACTTCTACTTCAGAGACAGAGGTAGAGAGATCACCTGGAAGGAATTCGTTCATCGCTACCTGGGCAGAGGCGTGGTAAGGATCAACAGGTCCCCAGACCCACACTAAAAACATTGATTAAAACATTGATTTTATTGTACTTATATTGTAAATTGATTTTATTGTACTGTTTAACAGTAACTGTCAGTAAAGGATTCTGAAAACCAGACAGTTTATTTTAAAGATACGTTTTTTGTATCTCTGCCCAGGTGGAGCGGTTGGAGGTGATCAACAAACAGTTTGTTAGAGTGACCCTGGTGCCGGGAGCCGACACTGATGCGGTGAGAGGAAACATGAATTAAACCAAACCGATGTTAAAGCTCCAAAGCCTCAGGGGAGTGAAATGTGATATTCGTGGTCTTTATGTGATGTGCAGAGTTACGTTTGGTTCAACATCGGCAGCGTTGACACCTTTGAGAGGAACCTGGAGGCGGCGCAGTTAGAGCTGGGCCTGGAACTGTCAAACCAAGCCACTGTGGTCTACAGCACAGAGAGCGATGGGTGGGTTTAGTCAGAGGCTTTTAGCTGCGCTCCTCAAATAGGAGCAGATATCTGTGTTCTATCTTTTAACATCTTTTTGACTCTGTCCTGTCAGCTCTTTCCTGCTGAGCGTCGTTCCCACCCTCTTGCTGTTCGGCTTTCTGCTCTTCACCCTGCGACGAGGACCTCTCGGAGGAGGGGTCAGTGGCAAGAGGGGCGGGCCCTTCAGCATGGGCGAATCGACGGCCAAAATGATGAAAGACAACATCAACGTGAAGTTCAAGGATGTGGCCGGCTGCGAGGAGGCCAAAGTAGAAATTTTGGAGTTTGTCAACTTCTTGAAGAACCCGCAGCAGTACCAGGACCTTGGAGCAAAGATCCCCAAGGTGAGAACACTGAAATACACAAAGAAATGAAGGTGTATCAGAAGCAGCATCACTGTAGTGTCTAGTTTAAGCAATAAGGTTTCTGCACTTGTGCATACGTGCAGTTGTTAATACTGACTGTGTGTGTCTCTTAGGGTGCTGTGCTGTCCGGTCCCCCTGGGACAGGAAAGACTCTCTTGGCCAAAGCTACAGCTGGAGAGGCCAACGTCCCCTTCATCACTGTAAATGGCTCTGAGTTCCTGGAGATGTTTGTGGGTGTTGGTCCGGCTCGGGTGAGTGAAGGCAATGAAATCATGTTGTGAAGGAGATTGAGGGAACATAAAATAGGAAGAGTCAGGACCTTTACAAAAACTCTACTTTTACTATTTTGTCCTGACTCAGACCCTTTGCCTCTTTCTACTAAAGGTGCGGGATATGTTTGCAATGGCGAGGAAGAACGCACCCTGCATCCTCTTCATTGACGAGATTGATGCTGTGGGGAGGAAGAGAGGAGGGGGGGACTTTGGTGGTCACAGTGAGCAGGAGAACACGCTGAACCAGCTGCTGGTGGAGATGGATGGTAGGAGGAAGATGCTGGGTTTGTGTTCAGGTGTTGAATGTTCTCCTTCTGGTGCTGATTCACTGTGTTTGCAGGTTTTAACACGGCCACTAATGTTGTCATCTTGGCTGGAACCAACAGACCCGACATACTGGATCCAGCACTGATGAGACCAGGACGCTTTGACAGACAGATTTACTTAGGTACATCCTCTAAAGAAACTTTTAAGATCTAGAGATCTAGAACTCTGAGGCTGAAACCTGAAATAGATTCTCTTCTCAGGTCCTCCAGACATTAAAGGCAGGGCGTCGATCTTTAAAGTTCACCTACGACCAATCAAACTGGACCCAAATCTGGACAGAGATGCTCTTGCCAGGAAGATGGCGGCAGCAACACCTGGGTTCACTGGTGTGTAACTGCTATGTTGTGAGAGCTAGTAAAACGTTTTCCGGTTCTGCTTGATTTTAAGTCTTGCACAGGGTTCGATTACTCCAAGTACCATCAGTTAGATCAGCAACATCAGGAGATAAAACACGGCACGATAAATGATTATAACTGGGAATGATTGTGTTCTTTCATCTAATTGTTACTTTCTATTGATGCATTAGGAGCTGACATTGCTAACGTGTGCAATGAGGCAGCTCTTATCGCTGCCAGACACTTGGAGCCGTCGGTCAACAGTAAACACTTTGAACAGGCGATCGACCGCGTCATCGGAGGTCAGTGAGACGCATCGTAGCTGACTGCTCCCACTTCTCTGTTGCAACGTTTAATGTGGTTTGGCTTTCAAACTGTGTGCTTATGAATTTCAGGTCTGGAGAAGAAGACACAAGTGTTGCAGCCCACAGAGAAGAAGACTGTAGCGTATCATGAAGCTGGTCACGCCATCGTTGGCTGGTTCCTGGAGCACGCTGACCCACTGCTGAAGGTTCATACAAACACGCAATCACAAATAAATCACAAACTTTGTAGCTAAAATAAAATGTTCCCCCAGTAGCTTAAAGTTCTGCACCTCTTGTGTTTGTGTGCAGGTGTCGATCATCCCTCGAGGAAAGGGTCTGGGTTATGCACAGTACCTGCCCAGAGAGCAGTACCTGTACAGCAAAGAGCAGCTGTTCGACAGGATGTGCATGATGCTGGGGGGCCGTGTGGCCGAGCAGGTTTTCTTCGGCCGGATCACCACCGGAGCGCAAGACGACCTGAAGAAGGTCACACACTCAGCCTACGCTCAGGTACGTCACTCAGACCCGGACCGTTGGTTCTGGCGTAGTCCACATGCAGTAGATGTTCAGCAACTGTGTGTGACTTTTTGACGTCAGGTGGTGCAGTTTGGGATGAGCGAGAAGGTGGGGCAGGTGTCGTTTGACCTTCCCCGGCAGGGTGAGATGGTCCTGGAGAAACCGTACAGTGAGGCGACCGCTGAGCTGATTGACGGGGAAGTTCGAGAACTGGTGGAGACAGCGTTCGATCGAACCCTGCAGCTCATCAAGGACAAGAAGGACCTCGTGGAGATGGTGAGACTTTAACACAGCCAGCTGTTAGAGGGGCAGGAATCTAGGTCCTCCAGTGTCCAGTGAAATGTCAAGATGCAGAAACATGAGACACTGTCGTCCACATAAATCCTACGTAGAGTTTAATGTTAGATGTTATGTGATCAACATTTATTTGTTTGTTAGCTTAGGTTCACTAGCTTTAACGTAAAAAGGTCTGTTTCAGGTGGTCTTTGAAGTGTGTGTGGCAAGTTTGTTCCCCATTTTTAAATTGCAGAAGTTTAAATTGTGTGGTTAAATATTCAAATGTTCTGTGTTTTATCCTGATGTATCCTTCAGGTGGGGAAGCGACTCCTGGAGAGGGAGGTCCTGCACAAAGCGGACATGTTGGAGCTTTTGGGCCCGCGGCCGTACCAGGAGAAGTCGACATATGAGGAGTTTGTGGAGGGAACAGGGAGCTTCGAGGAGGATACTAGTCTTCCTGAGGGCCTCCGAGACTGGAACCAGGAGAGAGGGGCTGAGACAGAGGATGCCAAGCAGGCAACGTAGAACCAAATACGCTTCACATCCAAGGCCCAAAAAACCCAAACCAGCTTAGAGCCAAGTCAGTTTGCCAGAGTCTAGGAAGTGAGTGTGGGGGATTCTTGTACAAGCAAGTGACCTAAACGAACAACGAGAGACTATTTTAATCTTTTTAGTAGGAGTCATCTGAATCTGTGTAACTCTGAGACCCACCAGCCTCTGGACCAATGCCTCTAAAGTACAGGACAAAAATGTTTTCCAAACTGCCTTACACCTGGAGCAGGAAACAAAGAGCAGGTTTGATCTTCCTGAACTGATCGGACAGATGCTTGTTATTTATTTGATAGTGGTTTTTTTTGTGGTATCTACTGATCGGATCTGATCGTGGCCAAATGTAAAGCTTTTTACAGTGTGTAATATTTAGAGAACTTGTTTTTAACCATTTTCAAGTTATGGACTTAAGAGGAAGATGTGTTGACTTGGGTAGAAGTGCTTCAACTACAATTTTGGGTTTGCTTCATTTTCACAGTAAAGATCTCAGGTATTCTACTGCAACCTGTCTATATTTTTGCCTCTAACATGAAATGTTCTTGAAGGCAGATAAAAATCTAGCAGATCCTGATGGTTTGAAAATGTAAAGGTGATTTGTGTTTTTTTTTTTGTGACATGACATTTCTCAACAATACATGTGATGACATCAATGTAACCTGGACTGTATGTTCAGTCTAAGTCTAAACTCCTTTACATGTTCAGTTTATAAACTCGGCCTGGTCACGTTATCTTCCATCCTGCCGACATGTGACCTCTAACACACAGACGCAGCAAATCAGTCTCTGTTACAGTATATCATTAAATGCAAAACTCTACATTGAAATCACATTAAATTATCAAAAAGCTACAAAGATGCTACATTCTTGGTTTTAGTGTGATGGCAAATCATCTCCAAACACAAGCAGAACCTGTCTGACAGGACGGAACCGACCTCCTGCTGAGTCTGTCCAGTGCTTCATTGCACTGAAGATGTTTGTGCTGCAACCTGTCAAACTCCTCCGTTTTCCTCCTCACCCCAAACTAGAAGTTTGTCTTCACACAGTTAACATCAAAGACTCCTTTAGAGCTGCTACACACTGAGCCACGACTCCTGCTCCAGCTTCAGTCACTGCCACACCTCCCTATCGGCTAGTTAGCAACGAAATGAGGAGAGAGGTGGAGAACAGACAGAGCGACAGGGAGATGGACACCGCCCCCCCACAGTCCTTGGCGTTCTCCTGTGGAGGATGAAAGGATTTATGTTAAAGAACGAAGTTCCCAAAGACAATCTGCCTTTTCTGTCTCTACTCCTGTACACACACACATACTGCAGTACTACAATACTGTACACTGGGGAATCTGTGCTACACAAGTCTGCACATCCAGTTCTACAGCTTTGTCTCCTGTCTGCAGCTACATATTTTACTGCTTAAGAAGCTGTGTGTCTCCAAACACTTAAAAGTCAAAAAGGCAAAAATAAATGCATGTTGTACTAAACTATCTTATTGTACAATGACACTTGTTCTACACACTAAGGTGCTGACCTTCGGGTGATAGGAGTGACAGGACTCCGGACGCCGCCGCACCTTCTGGGACTTCATCCTGTTGCACTTCACTGTGGCGTTATGTTCACTGACATTAAGGGAAATGTGATCACAAACATGACACCAGTATGTGGAGCAACAGTACGTCAGCGCTCAAACAAGTCCTCCCTGCAGTGACCACCGAGGGGCAGCATTGCTCCAGCAGTTAAAGGATATATTTAATTTCTTTGGGATCCAGTAGAATCGATCCATACTGACGAGAACAGTCACAGTCGGCCTGAGTCACGACCAGAACCAGGTTACTGTCAGGGATCTGCTGAACCACAAACATCCTATAACACACACACACACACACACACACACACACAAACACACACACACACAGTCACTGCAGCTTCACACGGTGTTTTACAGCCAAAAACATCAGACGACAGCTGCAGAGAAACGTGTGTGAGATAGAGACATACTTCTGACAGCGTCCACACTTGATCAGGCTATTTGCTTCTTTGACAGAAGGTTCGTACATGAAGCCAGGATACGCTGTGTCGCATGGGAGATATGCCTCCACCTTCTTCTGCTTGTGAGCTGCCAAACACACACATATCACAGGTATCAGAAGTGGAGCGGACCTGAAATCAGTACCATAGAAGCTTCAACAGACAAACTGGACTCACACGTGTGATAGCCAGCTTTGGCTGATTGGATGAAGATGGGGGTGATGATGAAGACGAAACCATCATGTTGACACAGAATGAAGGATAGAGCAGTGATGATGGTGAACACACCCTATCTGTGTGGTTTGAGCTTCACATTAACTGGCAGCAAGCAAAAACGAGTGTGATCAAAGTCTTACCGTCCACAAAATAATCTGAGTGCCAGAGACCACAGAGGTTAAAGTCCAATAGGAACCTGATGAGACACACAGAGGCCACAGACGTTACACACATACAACTACAGCACCTCAACTGCATTTAAACAAAACCAGCCTCAATCCACTGATAAACTACAACATCAGCTGTTGACACTCACATCAGTGCGTTGGAGAAGAACCATCGAATTAATGCTACGATGCCGTAAAATGGCTGCAGGAGGAAACAGAAAACAGAATGAACTCGTGTTGTGACACAGTGACTGATGTGCAGGTGACGGTGATGAGCCTCACGCTGAGCAGAGGGCGCGCGCTGCTGGCGTGGTGGTGGCTGTTCTTACACATGGCCTGGTAGTCGAACAACGACACTCTGCAGACAAATACACAGGCTTCAGATTCAGGCTGCACATTCACGCAGCTCATTTAGACGTGAAGAACCTAAACGTGAATCCGTGTGTTTCCATTCAACAAACACTCGTACTTCTTGAACATCCCCATCTTCAGCAGCGACGCCATGACGGAGCCGTCCACCTCGCCGAAGAAGCGACCAACCTGCAGAAAAGACAGCCGCTATTAATTTACTTTAGACTCAAAATCAATTAAGCAACTTAAATGATTAAAAATATCGTTTACTGAAATCAGTATGAAGTGTTCCTTTTAGTAAGTACAGCTCAGAGCCCTTCGTCTCTGCTGCTGTTATTTCTCTGCTTCGCTCCATTAATCTCAGAGGTATTTGTGATTTCAGTTTCATTGCATTAGTAGCTCTTACTGTACATACATACTCCCAGCAGAAGTTGAACTCCTCCGTGGATGATGTCCAATATAGTAAATAAACTGAATGCATTCAGTGACTGCAGGAAACACGTCTCTTGGAAGATGAAGAGCGATAGCAAATCAAACAGATGTAAAGAACAAACACGGGTCTGTTTCCGAGCGTGGAGAGCAGACAGGTTTTGCAGTGGGAATGAAGAGTTCATTTCTGCGTGTCTGCAGCGCCGGCCCTCAGCAGCAGAGCCCTGAATTATTCAGACCATTTTGTCTCTGCGCCTCTGTTCCCGTTTACAAGCTGCTCCCTGCTCACACTTTATCCCCATCTGGACGGAGTTCTGCTCGCAGCCTCCGAGGACCTGCAGGCTGCTGAGCTTTAACAGTGGGATGGTGCTTACGCTGAAGTTCTACCCTCTGTTTACCTGACAGCAGCAGCAGAGGGGAAACGCGCTAAAATAATCAGAAAGTGGGCACAACTCCTGCCAGGACACACGATGCAGCCGGGAACAAACCTGGCTCCATTCTGCTGACGGATCAGATTCAGCCTCCGTCACGTCAGCAGTGACCGGATCAGATCCCATTTCAACATGTGACATTCCAATGCTTTTGTCACTACATTCACATTCATACGCTGGTGGTCCAACAAGTCCACTTCATCCACCACTAGTGGCAAGAATCTAAAAGCTAAAGCTCTGTCCGTTGCTACTCAGTGAGTACCAAACCACGTGTGGCCTCTATGTGGTTACAGACACTTATTCATGTAAATTTCACGACTTTATCGCACATCATAGCTCATGTTTATAAGTGCAAGCAGTCCCGGCCCTGAGAGGATCAGTGGACTGCAGCAGGTGCTCAGACAGGACCATTGATCAACGCGACGCTGCCTCTGCAAATGGCCACCAGCACCAGACGCTGCGTTCTGCTCACCGCACGGCGGCTCTCTGACCTATTTCTTTTAGTCAGCACGGACTTAATTTCAGTACTGATAAAATATTTAGTGTGCCCTGCAACAAACCTTCCTTCACACCACAGCGGCGCGTGCACCGGGGAGGATTCTGGGCATTTCCACAAACTTTGCGTAAAGTCCAGCGCTCAGCAAAATCATGGAGGAAGCACTTTATCATAATATCTGCTTAGTAAGACCACAGGGAGCACAGCACACATGCAAATAGTAGAAACGCTGCTTCTACAGTAAATGATTCCTGAACAGTTTGCTGCTAACAAAATCTGAATCTGTTCCAAATAAAAATAAACCTTCAGATGACAGTGCAGCCTGGCAGCCATGTTTGTCTGCACTTGTAGCTCATGATTGACAGTTGTTCACCATATGCCTCATTTTCTCTTTAAATCACTTCACATGCTGCCAATTTGATCAATTACTTTGAGGCTGTAGGTCGGATCCACCCCTGATGTGTCGTTTAGCAGGACTCACCTGCAGACACACATTGTCACTGAAGAAATATGCTTTAAATGACACTCAGATTACACATCATGAGAGAATAACAACAAACTCATGGAGCGAGTGGCCTCAGGTTCATCTGATTAACAACCTGACAGCACTGACAGGGCCACTGGATGAGAGCTAAGCCTCGTTTGGCCTCAGCAGCTCCAGCTACTACTGCTGCTGCAGCACAGTTCACATCCTCATCATCCTGCAGCACACAGCGCCCGTTGGTAATGAACTAAAGGTCTAAAATTAAAATGAACCTTCCAGCTGAGCAGTAGCTGTGAGGGTGACCTTGGTGTGGTCACTCAGCTAAACGTGTGTCTTCAGACGAGTGCTGAGCTCAGAATTAATCCCCACTAATATGGCTCCTAACTGGCCGAGTTAATCCACAGCTGATGAGCAGCTGTTGGATAGAAAAACTAAAATTCCTGTCACACAAAAATGGTGAAAACCATTAATCTAAATCAGCTGAGAAATTGCTGGTTCTGAGAAACATGGAGAGTGTTCCTTAGAATAGAACAGGTGACTCACATGAAGTGTTACAACAAATCAAACTAAACAGCTACAATGTTAAATCATAACATGATCAGCATCAACCAAGCGTTAGATCCCAGATGGCTCAAACCTGACGTGCCGTTGGTTTAGCTCCACCCACAATCAGAGGTCAGGTGCGGCAGATGCTATATTTCACTGTTAATGTACCACACACACAGATTAAAACCAAAAACTGGCCTCAATTCCGACAGGGCATCCAGATGTTGTTTACGAGCACATTAAAGATGCCGAAAGCTGCTGTGAAGCTGGGAAATCACCTCCCGACATTGACCTGCAGCGCGTCATGACCATAACAGCAAAACTCCACAGGACCGTCCAAGGGAACGACCTCAGATTAAACAGAAGATTAACTGAGCAGGTCGGACAGATCCTATTAAATTAACCACGGCTGTAAAGAAACGTATCAGCTGCTGTTTTCAGGCGTCTTCTCCAAATTGAGGCATCAGTTGTCAGATTGATTTTCTTTCCCCTGACAGGCTCTCAGCTCACATCAGTAAACACACAAAATCAACCTTACCAGAGTTTCAATATCTTTTAGCAAAAAACAAGTGGCCCAATGTATTCCAGCTACAGTGGGAGAAAACGCTGAAAGTCTAATCTTTATGAAACCTTATGAATGACACAGCCCTCTGGTGTTTGGTATTATGAATTATGGCAGCTGCTTCTCTCCAGGACACTAAAAACGTGTCTTAATCCCAAAAAGCCTGAAGGCTATCGCCGTAAATGTGTGATTGTTTAAACAGAGACTAGTGGAGCTCAGAGCTCCAGGATGTGTCGTTGTGTGATTCTCTTGCATAGCAGCAGGGATGTAGTAACACTGGGCTAATCCAGTTCCTGAGGCGAGACAACGCCACCAGTATTTATTACTTTCATTTTGTCTCTTTGTTGCTGTCGACACCAGACAGAGCTCATTGCTTCATACTTCACACCAGAAGGGCCTCTAGAGCAGACGCTAGCAGCGAGCACATGGCAGCATTTAGTTTATGGACAAATGAACCTGCAAAGCTACACAAAGTTCATTCCAGCTGTACTTCACGTTGGTGTAGGGAACCTTTTCACAGTACGAACACTGTTCGCATTACAAATACTGACAACTAACACGTTGAACAAATACAAAAATGTATCATAATACTAGAAAAAAATATTCCTTAAACCTCAACAAATAGATGTTGTGGGCAGCCCTGAGTGATGAAAGTATAGACAAAGTAGATTGGAGTGGATGTGAGTTGGAATCAGGTACAGTGAGGTCAGCTCTTACCTCATTCCTCTCTTTGGACAACAGGATGAACCCGTTGTTGTCAACTAGGAAACAGCTTAGTTCCTGGAAGAAGCACAAATGACACGTTTAGGTTGTGAACACAGAGCTGACGTTTGGTGATGAACACAGTGGAATGTGGGTACTTACAGCACTCTCACAGCTGAGTGGACACACGCCATCAATGTTTGAACACTAAGGAAAACAGGACAGAAAGAGTAAGACACGGTGAAAGGTCGTGACAAGGAAGCGCCGCATCCTCAAAGAAGTTACGTGTTCTGCAGAAAAGCTGCAGAAGCTGTAGTTGACTGAAAGATGACTTACAATAAAATGAAACAATACATAACGGTTTTAAAAAAGGTAGCAAAAAAGCGTCTCTAAACACAAAAAAGGTCTGTTGACTAAACAATGACCTAAGGAGTCCCTCAAGGCTCATTACTTGGTCCTGCTTTATTTTTTTTATCAGTCACTTCTATGCAGATGATGCATCATCACAGTAAATGGTTCCAACTGAGGAAAGGCATAGACCATTTTTTTTTCATTTAAACCAATAAATAGCACTTACGTCTGTGTCGCTGGGCTGAGAAGGGGAAGAGGAGTTGAGAATGTGGGGGTTGAAAAAACAGAAAAAAATTAAAATATTTTCATATCAAACACAGTCCTTCTCTGGAACCTTAAATGTTTATTATGCAACTCACAATATTTCTGACTTCATGTCAAACAACAATAAATGACTGTTCCAGCAGGAAACATACACAAGCACAGCAGATAAATGCACCTGGTTTATGCTTCAAGGTGAAACGTGGACACAAAATCAAACACAGCTGAAGAGCGTTAATGTAAAATAACCTCATGTTCTCCTCAGAGAAAGAGCTTTGTTCATTACTCTAGTTTTATATCCAATTAAAGAAAATTTGCAGAAACCTTAAAAGTCAATATAATTTAAAATTGGTTTAAAATGTGCTGTGAAGTCAGATCAGGTAATTTCACGCAGCTTTGTGAAAACATTAATCCAGCCTGACACCCCTCAATAACGATGTTATCACCACCATCAATCTCTGCAGGACGTCTGCACATTCAGCTGCAGGACACGAGCACAAGGTTAAAAAAGGTGTGTGTGTGTGTGTGTGTGTGTGTGTGTGTGTGTGTGTGTGTGTGTGTGTGTGTGTGTGTGTGATCATATTTGGGACAATTCTGTAACAAGATTAAAGTCTAAAGCTTAATGAGGCTGCAAAGCTGATTACACAGCAGACAACGGAAATGGAGAGATACGTTTCCTTCTAATTAGATCCCGACCACCAGCAACAACATGCTCAATAAGTAGAATTTGTCACAAGTGTTGCCGGAGGACAGGGCACGTTGTTGCCTCTGGCCACATTCTTGCAATGATGCCATCAGATGATCTGCGCAGCTACAGGAAGTGGATTGATGTTAATGGGCTAATGGTTGCTTTTTGTGACACAACCACCAATGTTTCTACCAACAATCAAGTAACCGAGGTTTTAGTCCCTAAGTCTAAATAAGCCCAAATAATGAAGCCTGGTTCACTTACTGTATATTTAACATATAGGATTAAGGCTCCTGCTGACAGCAGAGAGGAACATAGGTTAACAATAATACTATTATTTATATATTTGATGCTTTTGTATGTGATCTCATAACGCCAAAGCATTTAAACTAATTAAAAATAAAACTAATTAAAACACTTCACCGCACCATTTTAAAGGCGACATAGCAGAGGAAAAAATAATCATAACTTCTGCTCACAACACACAAAAAGCATGAGACACTGTCATTACCTTTACTTGTGTTATAGGGAAAATAAAAATAAGTGTCTCTACATATAAATATAATTAATTAATTATTAATGTTAATTAAGTATAACAGGACTTTATGCTGTGCCGATTCCACTTTCTAATGAAAAGTCTAAAGGACTTAATGCTTATAATTAATGGCTCCTGTTCCCCAGTGAACATAAAAGATAATTGAAAGAAAAAGCCCCTTAAATCCAGAGATCGTTATCGGATGGTCTCCTCCTTGTAAACGTCTACTAATTGCATTGCTGAATGTTAAATAGTTGACACTGGTCTCACACGGTGACAAAGTTCTATGATTCAGGGACCGTACGGAGTGCAGGTCTTCAGTCTTGTGTGCTGAATTACTACATATAAATAAATTGTAAGCAATCACGATACTTCCCTGGTCTGAATGTAGTGCAACAGAGGTTTTGGTGAAAACAGAAATTCTTCTTTCATTTATCTTTATCATCGCCATCATTGGTTGCGGCAGCGCAGGTCAATAAAACAGGTCAACCCTCATTTTCTGTGTGCTCAGCTGCTTCTCTCTTTTGGGGATAATAACTTCATCGTGCGCTTTTGCTGCGAAGGTCCTAACGGTGTTTGTGACTGAACGTCATTCACTGTGAATTCAGCAGTTTGTCTATAAACACAAAACGTCAACTGGGGTTTGACTCTGAACCTTCAGCAGCCTTTTGAAATTAAACTACTGTACAGAAACGTGAAGATGCTCACTGACGTTGACCTACTGTACAGTATAGCCGCTCCAAAGAGCAGCTCACGTTCACATTATTCTACTGATCAACAGGTGGACCAGATGAACCTGGTTTGGGTTATGACATATACAGCTTCAAACCTTATTAATAATAATCAGTATTAATCAGTTAAGGTTAAATATGTCGTCCACAATAATGACTGATTTAGTGAGTGAGTGAGTCCTCTGGTCACCTGCTTGGCGATGGCCCAGAACCTTTTTTCCAGCAGATCCAAGGACATCTGCACCCCAATAGCTAAAAATAGAAAACACACACACACACACACACACACACACACACACACACACACACACACACACACACACACACACACACAATATTAAGACAGATCAGGACGAGATGGACTCTGAGGCAGAGGCAGCAATGAACAGTTTGCAGTGTCTGTAGAGGGCGACAGGAAATCAATTTGACCCAGGCTTCACCTCTGCCGTGTCCTGGCGCTAATGAAGGGATGTAAACACTGATGAGCCTGATGGTGTGTGCTCTCCTGTGGGCTGGGTAATGACACGTCCCTCAGTGATGCACCGTAGACGCTTTATTACTCTGAGCATCAGGGCAAAGTACGCAGCAGCCATTAAGGAGCTCTACTCTATTGATGACCTGCGTGAAGTCAGACGCTGGAGGCGACCAATAATGTCTTGGCAGCACTTATTACCATCCACGCTAAACGGGATGGAGGAGAACTGACCACGTCTGTACACCGTCCGCTCCGCCTAGAATGGATACTTCACCTGCTCCTGCTTTAAATACTGGAAAAAGTATTTAAAGGATTAAATGTTTGGCCAGCGATGATCAGCAAACAGGCTTGACAGAAAACTGCCTTAAAAACTAGAGATGTTAACTAATAGTTAGTTGTGATTTAGCTACTGTACAACCCTGGTCTATTTACAGTGTGACTGGCAGGAGGAAAGCAGGAGATAAAATACTTCCAGTAGGTCAGTGGCCAAACATTGTGGCATGATCACGATGAAGCACATAAAAGGCTCTATGCATTAATGACACGTCTCAGAATAATAACCCGGTGAGGCTTTGAAAACTTAAGGCAGTAGCTTCTGACAGAACCGGTCACATCCAAACGGAGTGAAGCTGCTTTGAGCCACAGAGCTGCAGCATTAATGGGCCCCGGGAAGAAATGCAATACAATTCAATTCACTGTTAAAGCAATAAATACCAGAATTAATCGAAAGGAAGCTTAAACTCTACGTTTTCAGACCTCACAGACTACAACAACACAACATCTGAATGACTGCATATAGAAAACACAACAAATCCCACTGAGCAGCACCAGGAGACAGAGACACACACACACACACACACACACACACACACACACACACACACACACACACACACACACACACACACACACACACACACACACACACACACACACACAGTGATATGAGGAGACCCGTCGCGGCGCTTATTGCGCCCTGGTGTTATTGGAGAAACAGAGCAGCTGTAAAACCTTTTATTTCTGGTTATTGCTTGTTATTGAGCTTCCAGTTATCGACTGCATCTCCACTGGTGCTGCAGCAAAACAAAACGCCGCTCTTTGGATTAAGAGCAGGTGAGACAGGAGCATTCCCACTGTTCCACCTTGTCATTGTGGCTGGTACTGCACGTGGCCCAGAAACAGGACCTCAGGTCCACAGAGGCTCAGCTCAACACGGTCAGTAGAACCTATTGTTTTGCGCTGCCTTGGCGCCAGGAGCGGCCGGATCCTGCAGCACAGAGAGGAGCTAAAGAGCCGTTTAGTCCCATTTAAAGTGGGACACAGCTCCGAGCGGCTTGAGAGGCAGCGGCGCTGTTAAAGAGGGAGGAGAAATGTGATGCTGCATTTGTGTTCAGAGCCAGTTGTGACCTCTGGGTCCTTTAAACCTCTTAAGGCATCACTCTTTCAATCCTGTAGAACAGCCTCTCTGCAGACTCAGTGGTCAGCGACTTTGCTCTGCTGTTCCCTTCCTTCTTTTTCCTTCTTTCCTGTCAGCAGTGTCCTTATCGCCGCCCTTCAGCACTGCAGCTGCACCGCTTCTGCTGGAGTCTGTAGGGACGGCTCCACGTCTCATATTCTAATACACAACAACAAATGTTTCTCCCACTTCAGGTTCTGTTATATCACATATTTATGTTTCATACCTCTATGATATATTATATATTCTTTTATTTTGGTACTGGACCGAACTTCTGCTTGTCAATTGTGACAGAAGGTTCTGATCCAGCCCCGGACTCCTTCACCACCATGCTGATGTCATAGATGCAGTTTTGAAACTGATTAAAAAAAAAAGGTAAAAAAAGAACAAAGACATCACTTCTGGAACACAGGAACATTCTGGAATTGTCTTTATTTGCATTTGACATGCAAACAATAATAAAGTGAAAGTGAATCAATATCAGTGATGATTGAAGAGGATTAGTTCAAGTTGAGGATTACTGCGGAGGCTCTGTCATATTGGGCCTGTAAATATTCCTTCTCTTCCGCTCGCAGGGTCTGGTTTTTAGTTTGCTCCAGCTTCCACAGATAGAGGATTAAAGGATAAGACAGACATTCTATATATATGTCGCATTGTCAACGAATCTCATGAAAAGCCTAAAACCAACACGGAGTGCTTCCAAACACAAGCGTGTGTCTCATGGTCACAACCTTTAAACACAGACCTGCTCTGCGCTGATGGATTCATCGCCATGAACGTCGACACTGGTTCATTTGTCGCAGTTTCAAAAATCATCGTACAGCCAAAAATAGTCCACGTCTGAAAATACTCCCAAACAAATGCACAGTTTATCCAGTGTGAGCCCTGTTTGTTTAAATTATTGAGGTTTCATTTAACTGAAGCTTGTGGTACTTTTAAAGATTTACATGGAACGACAGACAGAGAAAGGGAGGACTGGGACTCTCAACAACTAGGAGACAGAGGCAAAGACAGAAAAACATTGCAGCCTAAGCTGATTTGGACGAACTAGACCTCAGTGTCAGGCAAATATGAAAAGCAGCTCACACAAGGACTGGGGTCAGTTTCTGTGAGCTGTCGCTTCCTGAGCCGAACTCAACTGGAACCTTTTCCCACCAGATGCTCAGCACTGACCCATAACATGCTTATGCAGCATTCTGTCTTTTGAAACATGGATGAGCTCCACTCATTTCAGCATCAGTGGAGCCCACAATGAAAAGGAAATGCAGCTGCAGTGGCCGAGTTACACCACGAAGCGGCAGCAGAGGAGGTTCATATCACGTGTATCTTCAGGGGGTTAAACAGACCAGTTCCATCCTCTCCATGTCCTCCCACAACCTACAATGAAAATTTCATTTCCTAATCCGTCTTTCATGCTGAATTCTTTGTTCTAAAGGAACGCTACATGCTGCAGCCTCTCCTTTAATCTCTTGCTTCATTCATGCAGAGCTCAGCCTGCAGCTGCAACACATGCTGCTGTTGCTATTTCTGTCAAACTGCTTTAATGCACATTACACACTCAGGACGAGGGCTTCGGCACACACACCATTAGCGGCAGCATGTGGCTCGTCTTGCTCTCTCTCTCCCACACACACACAGGCTCTCTCGCCCTCAGTCGGTGAGCTGGATGTGTTGGACGGAGCTCTGAGGCGACCAGAGGAAGCCGACAGAGCAGCGATGAGGACGAAAGGGCGTTTGTGGTGATGAACAGCATTTGAGCCAGATAACAACTACAGTCCAGCTTCAACTCAAGATTTGGTTTCAAGCGGAATCTGGAGCTTTGAGTTGGAAACAGTTCCTCTCCACAAACAATTCTGATTTTAAAGCTAAATGGGGATTTTTAGCTTTTTCACCCCCAAAAGCAGCAGATGAAGCAGAAAAAGACCAGCTTCTCATCTCGATCTCTCCGATTGGAGGCTGAAGCGGCAGAGCAGATGGTGAGCGATGAGTGTGTGTGTACACTTGCCTCTGAAAAAGGAGTGTGTGTTTTAGCCTTGTGTAGCCAGAAGTACAGAGCTGACACCGTGTAAACACACTTTGACTTTGCTCTATTCAAGATGTATTCAAATGTTCAAACATGAACATTTACATGTTTGTGGTTCACATTTCCATCAGCAGAACCCGTGTCACTCAGGGAACGCTAGCTACTTGAAGAAGGCTGTTCTCAAAGAAATGTTGGGTTCATTAACGAAACAAGTGAAAAGAACATCTTCAGAGCTTAACATGTGATCTTCACATCTTTTATGATCTATAAAAATCACTTAATTATTTGCTGATCTAGTTTTATTTTTTTCGAGACAATGATACGGCGACAGTTTTGTCGGTTTGTTGCCACTTAAAAAAAACATCCAAGTTTTTCCAGTTTAGGGAGAGAGGAAGTGACTGGTCTGCATAAAGCACAGAGCTCATCCCATCAAACACCTGAAGCTACACCAGCACCATGACTGAACATCACTGACATCACTAACGCTCCTGTGGCTGAATGGAGGAAATTCCTGCCTGGAATCACATGACTGCAGCCCAGAGGAGCAGCAGAGTTTGCTGAATATCCACTGATGGATCAGACGCTCAAACGCTACATAGTGCAGGGATGACTGTGTCTATGTGCAGCGCTTCTGGCCGTGTAGTGCACATCTGAGCTTCTCAGGGTCTAAAAGCCTGGGGAGTGAGTCTGTGTGTGTTTCGGGGTGCACTCGCTGCTCACTGTTTACTCGCTCGTCCTGCTGCAGTGTTTGCGCTCTCTGCCTTTTGGACCGAATGCCTCGTTCTCAGGCTGTTTGGAGAAGAAGGGCAGCTATGGGGGCGGGAGAGGCTGCCTGTCAGAGGCCATTAGGCAGCTAGCGGGGCACCAGGCTGCAGCCAGGAGGACCGGAGCCATGCACTGCAGGTGGAGCAGACTTTAGCGTCTTTAGCAGGACTTCAACCTGAGTTATAGACGAAGATAATTAGGAGAGGAAAAGCTGCTTTGTTGTTTCTAATCATCTGTACAAACATGAGGACGGCATGGTTTTATATTTAAATATAATTTACCCAAAGAAAAGTGGAACTTCTGCAGTAACTTCTAGTAGCAACTAGTGCAGTTTACAGTAAAGAAACTTATTTGAGGTACTGATACTGCTGCAATAACAATTTATTAGTCATTATGGGGAAATTCTTTGGTTGTGAACAGGCAGCTATTTATAGGGGGCATACAGTAGAAGAAAGTCCATTTTAATCATTTTATAATGAATGCTTGTTGTATGTGGGATTTGTTGGGTTTAGTTGTGTAAGGTCTTAAACCTTACTTTGTAAAAGTAAGGTTTAAGACCTTACTTATCTCAAGGCACTTTGTACAAGTGCCTTGAGATAACTTTGTTGTGATTTGGCCCTATATAAATAAAATTGAATTGAATTGAATTGAGAAGTGAAGTTGGTGGGTGAGAGAATCAGTACAAGCGCCGTAAAGACCTGCCGGTCTAGCAGCCAATGAAGACGGTGCTAAGACAGTAAACGCCTCGGTCGCACTGAGCAGCAGGAAAAGCAATAGATGTGTTGCGTAACACTGTTTTCACTTACATTCTCCTGAATCACATGCAAAGCAAATAAAAGTGACTCAAGCGAGTCAAGCTCCAGATTATGACACACAGCGAGTCTCAGTCGCTTCACAGACTATTCTGCTCTAACTCTTAAAGGAAACCCAGAGTCAAACATTTTCTTCGAAAGCTCGGTAGAACTGTATGAAGCTGTGTAGAAGGATCCTAGTCACATGTGACATCCTCGGCCTCATTGCTCAGTAATGTCTTTAAAGCATGGAGGACATGCTCAAAGAGACGAGGCCGAATGAGCAGGAGACACGACCTGCAGACAAGCAGCCAGCGACTTTGGCTCCTGACAAACAAAAAGTGACACAACGCTAGCGCTTGCTGTGTCTCTTTGTCTACACTCATGCAGAGGAGGCTGCGCGGCGGGTGCTGAAGGTGTGTAGCGCTGCGAGTACGAGTCTCCGTCTGCAGGATTTACTGGAAATCTTCTCTGTAAGTTGATTGATGCCCATCTGTTGCTGGAGGCAGCAGACGGTTTGGGGGTGAGGGGCAGCACAGGGTCCACGTGGGTCTGATGAAGGCTCGCTTCATCCTCTCACACGCTGCTGTCGCACAACAGCCCAACAGCCCACTGTGGTCTGAGCTGAGGCAAACACCACACCGTCCATCAGTTTATATCTACTCATCAGCCACACGTCTACACGTTCCACTGCTCCAAAACTAATATGATGTGAAAACCGAGGCGCCATCTTCTAGTTTCTGTTCTCGTCATGGTTTGTAGAACAGCACTGACTTTTCCTCACAGATGCGTTTGTCTCTCTACTTGTCCTCCTTGTTCTACCTGCACTGTAATTTCCCCTGATTTGTGAAGTGGGCTGTGGCCTGAAGGCAGCATCCTGCCTCCTGCATCTGCAGCGGCGACTGGCAGTTCTGCCAACGAAACAAAAGGACCTGCAACAAAAGAAAGCCCTTGAGCCAGACTTTCTCCAGCTCTTTGTAGAAGCTACAGGCGAAGGGTGGAGTGACAGCACTTCTCCTTTTCTACAGCTTCATGCATACAGTCGACACGAAGAGAAGGAAATGACCCAATTAAGGAATAAGAAATTAAAATATTGCTAATGTTGCAGTGTAGCTGTAGCTGCAGGAATTGTGAGTGGGCGTCAGGAAGATAGAAGTTGGCATCGACTTTTCCTCTGCTGTTGGTGTTGGTGGTTAAAGACAGAGGATTATTATTCCACTTCATCAAGAAGATACTCGTGTTCTCTCTCTCAGCATGAGAGAATGGAAACCGCTGAGGACAAAAGAAATGCTGTGTGTTACAGCATAACGCAGCCGTGTAATACTAATACAGTGTAAATCACGGGTGCCAAAGACTAAGCTGCTGCTGCTTTTTAATCTGCACCACACAGTCAACAAACATGGCATCAGCTGCAACACGTGTCCCGCGATGGGCTGTCGGGTCTGAGAAGGTTCTGGGTCAAATGTGCAAGATCACACTGGAAGTACGATTGAGTGTTTAAAAGGAATATAAGCAATCAGTCAAAATGTGTAGAAATCCACCAATAACCAGTAGTATTCTTTAAAAGAAGTAGCGTCGTGGTGTAAAATCTACGTAACAGAATGCAACGATGCAAATCTCAAACACAGGTTACGTCCCGTCTCCTTCTCAGGACCCGCTCCACAGACGGATGCCAGCCTGAAGCCGTTCTGGAGTCAGACATGAAGAATCAGGACCAGTATGGACGAACCCATCTGGAGAGTCTGGGTGAGTCTGAACACGTCCTCCTCATCATTACACTGGAGGGATTTAATTGATGCTGTCCTTGTGCAACAATCCCTGCAGAGACATGTGAGGTTTTCACGTCATGTTTTCCCCCAGTCTGCGCAGGCCTGTCCAGTCTGGTGTTGGTTCTGTTGGGACCGCTGGGTTCTGTCCACAGCTGTCCTGGTCTTTGCACTTGCTACGGTAACACCACGGAGTGTCCTGCTGCTGGGCTCCTCTCCCTGACGCCCATCCTGTCACTAGACCAGGGCACCCTGATCCTCCGTCTCCCCCACAACAACATCTCCTCTTTGGGCAGAGCGGACCTGTCCAACCTCAGCAGCCTGGAGCTGTTGGACCTTTCCCACAACCACTTGTCCTCACTACAGCCCGGAGCGTTCTCCGGCCTGAGCGGTCTGCACTGGCTCAACCTCTCTGCTAACTACTTCGGGCTACGTCTGGCGACATCTGACCCAAACAACAGCACCGAGGCCCTACGGAGCTTCAGTGGAAATAAAGGCACCATTGGCCTGAGCAAGGACGTTTTTAAGGGGCTGTGGCGCTTACGAGGGCTCGACCTGTCCTTCAACGGCCTCCTGTGGGTGCCCAAGGGTCTGCTGGATGGGCTGCAGAGGCTCGTCTGGTTGTCCCTGGCCAACAACCGGCTGGTGGCCCTGGACAGAGTCACCTTTGAGCCGCTGGTGGAGCTGCAGCATCTGCAGCTGGCAGGAAACCCCTGGGAGTGCGACTGCAAGCTGAGGGACTTCAAGCACTGGATAGAGTGGTTGATTTACAGGGGTGAGCAGGGCCATTGGCTTCTACACATCTTAAAGCTGATAGTTGTTCTGGAGCAAATTAGTTTATTATCCTTCTAACCGAAACCAATGAATCTCTGCTCTGCAGCATGGATGGACGTCTGAGATCATAATGACGGCCATCTCTCTAATTCCTTCATCCTCCTTCACTGCACTTTATCTTTCCCCTCCCTTCCTTTTGTTTCCCCTCTGTCTCTCGTAGATGGGCAGGTAGATGCGATGCAGTGCAGTCTCCCAAAGGATTTGAAGGGCAGAGACATGCGCAGCGTGCCGGTGGAGATGTTCAGCTACTGCCTGCACGGCATCTCCAGGGACGGCGTGCCGGGCTACGCCACCCGGCCGCCGTGCCCGCCCGGCCGCATCAACAGCAACGAGGACTGCGTGCGCTACCGCTACCGCCCCCTGAGCGTGCGCCGGGCGCACGGCACGCAGATCGTGGCAGGCGTGGTGTGTGGCACGGTGTGCGTCATGATGGTGGTGGCCGCCACTTATGGCTGCATCTACGCCTCGCTGATGGCGCGGTACCAGCGGCAGATGAAGCGCCGCGGCCCACCTCTGATGGCCGAGTCCGGAGCCGAGACAGACATGGAAGACGGGCAAATGTCCCCGACCTCAGCGGAGAAGTCGCCGCCAAAGGAGGCCTGTGGGACGGTGCACGGCTACCGAATCAGCAGCTTCTGACACGCGGCTTTGTACAGATGCTAGATCCCGACGGGACCCGAGGCTACTTCAGCGCCTCTCATCGCTGATGAGACGACATGTGGAGAGGAAAACCCTGCAGCTCTGCAACTGGGCTGTAAATCTCTGGGCGGGGACTGATTGTACAGCTAATGGACCGGATGGGATTCAGTGAAACTGAGATGCTGCAGCACTTCCTTTAATATATGGAAGCTCTGTGAATTGTTATTCCCCGCGCTGCATTTCTCAGCCAGCTTTTAAACTCCTTTGAGCTGCTGTTTGGCACTTCTGCACCTTGACTTCCTTTTATCTGTGTTTCATTGGTTGTTATTATTTATCTTAAAGTATCTGTCTTTGTCTTGCCTAAGTTTGCCCAACAAGCTTCAAAAGTACAAACATGTGAAATGTTTCCTTTTCTTATGTTCATCTTCATTGTTAGAAACGATTCCTTGCACTTCAATTAGGACGCTCCATTGTTAAATTCCCTACAAATAACAGAGACTTTGACGTGTACCCCTGTCCTACTGCCATCAGGTAAAAAGCTACTTGATGCTTCATGACTTAGATGCGCTCAGACTGTAGAGCAATGCTGCCACCTGGAGGGCAAGCTTTGAGCTGCAGCAGCTTCTAAATCAGCACAAAAAACTCAAGCAGAGTCCACATAGACACTATAAACATCCATGTGTTTAGATTTTATCCATATTTCTGTGATAAGCACATTTAGCTGTGTATGTAATTTAACTCAAGGACTGTTATGTTAAAGACAATAAACTCTAATATTTATGTAAACTGCTAATTTCTTCTTTTTCAAAACGACTGACATGACGACAAACTCAGTCCTGGTCACAGAACCGGGCGGTGCAACAACAGGGGAGAGCACACTGGTGTTTAAGAAAGACCCAGACTTCAGTTTCTCTGGAAACCCATTACTGCAGAACCACAACACTTGTGCAATCATAGCGCTTCACTGGCATATAATCATCATTATTTGACAGAAGAAACATCCACTGTTCCAGGAATATTGCATCACCTCCAAACTCATCTACTTCTGAGTATAGTAGTAGTGTAGTGTTTTTCCCAGTGTTAGAAGCAAACAAGTGAGATGTTTAAATACTGGGATTCAAAAACTGATTTTAAAACAGCAACATACAACATCACAGATGGAGCACAGGTCACATCAGAGTCCTGACAGAGACCAAGGAGAACTCACCTCCAGCCATGGCCGTCTTTCCTTCAGATGTCACCGTAACTGCTGTCGATGCTATGACGTACTTCACGCCTGCTGAGACAAAGGCAAGTATTACTATTATTACAACATTTAGCTTATCAGGCATTTTTAATGAAAAGGTTTTTGTTGTGCTTAGAAGAGGCATGGAGTCTGACCCTTGTCGTTGACGGGGTAGTAGTAGAACTTCCCAGGAGTGTTTTCTACAGCCAGTCGGTACCAGAGAGGGAAGTGATCGATGGTGAACAGGTTGTCTTTATCAGTTGGAGACAGGAACTTCCTGCAAAGGATAAGTTCAACAATGGTTTCATCTCTAAGACACAGAAACAAACCTGAGGCTTGACTATGAACACGGCCAACATTACTGGGCTGTAGTTCACCTACGGTAGACCAAGACCAGGTCTCTGCCAGACCTGGTCTGGACCTGACCTGAGCCAGTCACGCTTCACCCTCTACACTGACACTGTTTGACTCGCTGGACTGAACCTTACTTCGCCACTCTGCTTTCCACTCCTGCATATTTCAGAACCCTCATCAGGCCAGACCGAGTCCCGAGGAAGGCCGTCTCAACCCCCGGCTCCACCCTGCAGAGCAAAACAGACACAGCCAAAAAACACTTACTAGTGCTATTTGCATCATTTTTTATGAACAATGTCCTATTCTACACAGAGTTTTTTGTTAAATACGTTTACAGTAGGTCTCGATATTTGTTCTAACCAGACTAAAACTGGGAAATGTGCCCATAAAAATGCCCAGACGCACCTGTAGTTTGAGTGGTCAAATCTAAACCCTGAATGCATCACACTCTACTGTACCTGTCACTGAGCAACAGGGCGTTCCAATAGGCCTCCAGCGGAGCCGTCACTACAGCATCAAACAGGGTCTGCTGCAGCAACACCTCATCACCTGAGTAACAGACGGTCGTGTCTCAAAGGCTGACATGTCCCAGCGCTAGGAGAAATGTAGTGAAAAAGGAAGCCATACATTCAAGGTCAGGCTCCTTCCCCAGCAGGTAGCGGATGGCAGCCTGAAGCTGTGTGTATTTTCGGTGAGCAGGGTCGATATCGGTCTCACAGTAAGTCCTGAGGGAGAGAGGCTTGAATTACGACAAAGAGATTCAAAAGAACATGATGTTTTCTCTTTGTTGTAGTAATAAAGTTTGGGAGAAACAACGTCTCCTCATCTCTGTGGATCTGTGTCAGGCCGTGTGTGGAAGTGACGTACCACTCTGTGGCGATGCTGAGGTCTGGGGAGGTGAGGTCATGCAGCCCTGCGGAGGAGGGGGGTAAACGAAGGCACACAGATTCAGTGTAAGGGGTCGAGCTGCTCGTTGCCGCATAAACACCAAGCGCATGAATTACAGCAGCTGAATCTGCAGCACGGCTATAAGACCAATGCCAGTCGGCACTATATCAGGTTACACCATCGTAAAACTGACACCAAGGTGTTGATTCAGCTGTAGGATCATTTAAAGATTGGTTCTGTTTATGTTTTACAACACTTATAACAACTTTGGCATAAAAACACTCAAAGTGCTTCACACTTAAAGGAGACGAGCAAAAATGTTCAGCAACAAGGAATCAGGTAAAATGTAGGTTCGCTGAAACTGGGGGATGTGGTTGCATGAGTAAAATTAATTTTGAGTCTAATGCTGATGCAGACATTTATTCATGCAGCGTTTGAGGGACACCCACCTTCCTCCACAGACACGTTCCCTATGAACATCAGCTTTCCATGACCCCTTGCCAGCGCCATGCCGAAGCTGCAGAGACAGGGACGAGGTAAGAAGGTGACGTCTGAATATTCACCTGCTGCCATCTAGTGGTCCAACCCCTCAGGTACAACTCAGCGTTTCAAAGAGACAGAACCCATAAAGACAGGAATGAGCCCACTCAAACGGACTGAGTCTCAGTCAGGTGTTGAGGTTCATTTAAGTAGCAGGTAACTGACAGTATAAATGATAAAACTGATTATCTTTGTCATTTGACTGAACCTTAATACAAAGGCAAATCTCCTGTTAGCTTTGTTGGGAACATTTTGTTTTTAAAACCAAGCTGCACACATATATTTTCAGTTTCTTAAAAACACTAACCTGAAGGGTGTGTCATCGATGTTAGTGTAAAAGTAATCGTTGACCAGGTACAAGGGTCGTTTCTGTTGAGAGGACGGTTAGCAGAGTGTTCACATCTCAGCCACACATCAGGTCTCAAATAAAAAGCAAAGAGTAAATCTGTTTTTAAACGCATCTTCTTCAGAGCATGAAGTACAGCTGTCTGTTGTATCCTTCATTGTTTTATTTAGCAGCTGTCTGTTGTGACACATCCTGACTCTAGTATGACATCGCAATAAAGAAATTAAAGGCAGCTCGGCATCATCGGTTTTACCTCGTGTCAAGGTCAAAACAACTTCAATGAATTTACATGTTGACTGACTCCTCACCCCTTTATCCACTGAAGCTCTGATGCTCAGACTTAAGCTGCCCGTCTCTCCTTTCACCATGGCTGTTCTCAGCTGGAAGCAGAGGAAGACGTTAGACTGGAAGATGTGAAGAGTTTTATTTAACACTGTCTGACTTTGACTTTCCCGAACTCAGCGCTCTGAGATTCATCGAGCGGTATCTGACAACGATAATGATTCCGTCTGGAGTGTGTGTGTGTGTGTGTGTGTGTGTGTGTGTGTTTACCATCTCCTCTGTATCCTCCCACTCCACCTCAGACAGATCCACACTGTTGTAGTTTGGCTTGGGCTTCAGTTTCTTTCCATCTTTATACTGTGATACAGAGGAGACTGTTAGTGAGTCTGTGTTAGTACTGAAACACTGTACAAGTGTCCTAATAAATACTTAATAGCTTTGCCTCTAATGTACCCTTCAGGACATCTGCTACAGTGCATTATTTAAATTTAGATCTAGTAAATCAGATCCGCTGCTAAAATTAGAGCAACTGGATTTGTATTTAACCTGCACTACAAAAAAGCTCACCAAAGGTCGAAGGTCGGGGTGAGCCAGGATGTATCCGTTGTTATTGAGGAGGAAGGCGTAGCCATGAGCTCCAAGCTGCAGAGATTGAAATGTTTTAATCAAGTTAAATCTTAAACAGAGACTACATGTGCTGGGTCTGAGCTCACCATGTATCTGGGTGCCAGTTTCATCACCTCCATCAGGGGGATGTCTGTGCCTACCACGCCGAGCAGGATCCCATGGGACAGCTGGAGAGACAGGGTCAAAGGTCACAACTACAGTCCCATTATATCACACAGAGTGTAGACTTGTGAAGGAAAGAAGCTCAGTACATGTAACAGCAATTCAGCCTCAGACTCTTCACAATTATCAGAAACCTGATAATTGATGTGTAAGAGCTCACACTGACCGTCTCCTTCTTCTTACTGAAGACGGGCATGGCCACAGACGTCATCAGCAGCAAACTCTGAGCCTTAGTGGTGAAGAGCTGTAAAACAGGAAAACACTTAATACACAAGCTGCTCCATAAATTGTATCCTATATAATACTGTGACATCTATGGAGACACTACAGGTAAACTGTATGGAACGGATGCAGTTATTAGACTAAGCTGCAGGTAGAGACCTGCTTCTGCTGTGGCCATGAAACTAAATGTCTCCATTTTGTTGAAAAATGCTTTAAAATATGAGTTTGTTTTTCTCAGCTAATTATGAATATGATAATATGAACATATTGACTCCATTAATTTTGGAAAAAAACTTTCCAAAGGTTGAAATACGTGTGGCCTAAAAGGTGCTGTGGAAACATCCCACGCTGCCTGAGAAGCTTGAAACTTGTCTACAAACCTAACCTGAACGCCAAGGCGACTCGTTGTTTACCTCTTTGGTGTTGGGAAGCTGTCAGAGCGATGGAGGGGGAGGCCCGAAGAATCGTGAGATGGAGCAGAGACACGAGGGGGAAGGAGGAGGAAGATGATGATGAAGATGATACTGATGACGACCTTTGTACAACATACAGTGTTTCCTCAACTGTGTTATGCATTCAGCTAAAACTACAACCACACTTACACATGGTTTCCAGCTAAAACTAAGGTCATCTTTGATTTGATACAATGTAACCTTCAGACACACCTCTAGTATCAGATCAAAGTTTGTTGGTCAAATCTTCCTCCTTTTTTTAGTTTCTGTAACAGCACTAACACCCAGGGGAAACACTGCTATGTTGACTGTCAGGACAAACTCAGTCACTCCATATAGTTGTGCTGAACTGCTGCTTCTAGCTCCCTGTCTGCCTGGCTGGGCTCACCACAGTGTCCATGTAGGCCTCGGTCCATATGATGTCATGGTCATGGTTAATGACCATGGGCCTACTGAGCACGTGCAGATACTCCATGACGTTCTCCTGCACGTCGGCCAGTGTGGAGATGTGTGTGTAGTAACCTGAGGACAAACGCACAGAGGTCTAACAACATGCACTAACAGCACGACGCAAACACGCACAGACGCACAGCCGACCTTTGTTGTTGCAGGCAATCCACTTGGTACCTTGGGCGAAGGTAAGCTCTCTGCCAATCAGGTAGGTGAAGACGCGCACCTGAACAGAGAAACGGCAGGTTTGTCTATGTAACGATGCAAACGGCCTCATGAACACCAGCGGTGAGAGCATGTGAGGCTCTGGGCCTCGGCCTCACCCTGCGTTCAGGCCAGTTGAACTCCTCAAAGACCTCCTCGTAGTCCTCCATGGCTCCATCTGTGATCAGCATGATGGCCTGGTTACACATGCTGCCCTGACCGTTGGCTCTCACCTGCACACACACACAGACAGAAACGCTTTGCGTTCACTCTAATGTTCAGAATAGAGAACATGCATCAAATTAAATGTGTACAGAGGTTTTTACATTGTTTAGATTTTACTGTTCCTCAATCACTATTCATGACATCAACACAGTGGCTTTTAAAGGATGATACGTTGCTAGTTGGAACAGAATTTAGCCAAGGATCCTCCTAATCCACATTTAATCTTCTCCAGTCTCAGGAGATGACCAAGCCAGGAGCTGGATAAAGTGAAACCTTATCAGACGGAATCCAAGTGTTTTATCTTTTAAACATGAGAAGCGTTGGCTGTTTCTGGAAGGAGACACGAACCTCGTTGAGGATTTTGAAAGATTCCTTCAGTGCGTTCTTGATCTTAGCTTCTCCTTTTACGTGCAGTTCCTCCACCAACACCTTGAAGTGCTGAGACAGAAAGAGGGAAACTTTGTTTTACATCTTTCCTGCCATGTTAAGTGTGACCTCAATGTTGGCCAAAGCACCATCTTATCCGAACTAAGGTCTGCGTGTTTCTCCAAGGTATAATATTTTAATAATTCTCTAATAACAGGCATTACAGAGTCCACACACACACGGACGGACGGACGCACGGATGGACGCACGGACGGACGCACGCACGGACGGACGCACGGACGGACGGACGCACGGACGGACGGACGCACGCACGGACGGACGCACGCACGGACGGACGCACGGACGGACGCACGGACGGACGGACGCACGGACGGACGCACGCGCGGACGGACGCACGCGCGGACGGACGCACGCGCGCGCGCACACACACACAGTTCCAGGTTAAGTTTCCAATGATGCTCGAAGAAGTAGGCCAGAAACCTGATCTAATAATGATGATGGGTATTCTTGTGTCTGTGTGTACATCTGCGTGGGAGTAATGGATAAGACCGCTTTAATCCTCTGTGAAGCAGATAATAGTCTCACCTCTCTATTATCCAAGTCGGCTTGGACCAGCGTCCCTCTGAAGCACGGCTCCACGTAACGAACATAGTCAGTGTACTGCAGAGGGAAGAGACACACAGGCAGGTCCATGAGCAAACCGGACCAAGCGCATCTGGATGAAGCCCCGCTCCATCCGTCAAACAGCTCTCATCTGGTGAGTTTGTTTCTCACAGCGATCACGTTGACAAAGTCGTTCTCTCCCAGCGTGTCCAGGATGGTGTTGATGGTGTGTTTGGCGATGGTCATCTTCAGGCCCTTCATGCTGCCGCTGATGTCCACCATGATGATGATGTCCTTGGGAGACGTCGCTGCTTGGATGTACCTGCTCAAAGGAAACGCGTTTAAACATGTGGTTAGAAGTTAAATTTGAAAAAAACAACCGCTTATGATTGTTATTTATATTTTGCTTAAAAGCCAACAGAGATGAGACCAAGCCTCAACGTTTCTGACTGCATTCATCTAATTTAAAGTCCAGTTCAGATTCCAGCTGAATGAGATGATAAGTTTAGATCTGATTCACTTCACTGTAAATAAAACCTGTTTCATGTCAGAGTAGCTGCACGCTGCTCAGCTGCAGTGATGCTGTGTGACAAGGTGTTTGGGGACATATGCAGCTCTGTGCTATCATTTAACGCATGAGCAGTCACATATGGTGCCATGTGGGCCAAAATGACCCGGCTAAAGAGAGGCTTATCGTGGTTTCCAGTGGCTGGAGGCTGCAGAGCCGACACACAGCCTCCGAACAACACTGTGCTATGATGGAACCATCCAAACGTAGACAAATCCCTTTGTTTAGGGACCAAACTCACCAGTTTCTGTTTCTGCAGTCGAAGGCTGCCACACCATTGGCGTCTGGAGTCCATTTAATACCTGATGGACGACACCAGTCAGTTTGCATTAACTTCACACTGACCAGTAGCCTGGGATGCAAAACATTTAGCAACACAATCCAACGTCCAACAGTGTTTTTATGTTATAACCACACTAAGGTCTTAAATCACAAGTTTAAGTTTAATCCAAAAAGTCTCAAATGCTCATTTCAGTGTTAATTCTCTTTGGGTCTGAACTCACCTGGGTAGATCCTGAAGAATCCGGTGGAGCTACCAAAGTACTGCCAGGTGAGCGTGGGATCCTTCTGGAAGTTGCCGATAAAGACGTCATTTAGCGCCTCGGAGTTGTAGATGGCATTGAGGATGTAAGGATCTACACGCAGGAAACAGTTAGTGATTCACCGGAAGAGCTGTTAACAGGTTTCATTAAAGGGAGAAACAAGCTTCATGGCTAACAGATGACCTCTGACCTTTGTTATAGACGTTACTGGGAACCTGGATGTTGCTCTGCTGCGTGTTCACCGGCATCTTGTTGAAATGCTCGTTCTGCTCCAGGGGAAACTCTCCACCGAGGTCCGCGTAGTTCCCGTCCTCATCCACCGTGTTGATCATCATCGAGTTGTAGTAATCAAACTGAAAAAAGACACGCGGGGAACATGAAAAAGTCCATAAAAAAACAAGACAAATCAACACAAAACTTGTTTCAGTCTGAATAACAGCAGTAAAGTGTCAAGGGAAGCTTCCATATTCATATTCATATCAGCATGCTTGAGATGAGGCTGTTTGTCGTTTAGGTTATGCTGCACAGCACATAGAATATCAGATGGGGTTCAAGTGTAGCAGCTACCTCTGCTCCATTAACTTATATTTTTATATCACATTGACTAAACCAGTAGAAACTACTACCGAGTGTATCCAGTCAACATAAACTGCCCCAAATCAGAGTGAAGTGTGGTTTTGATCCCTTCTGTGGTTTTACTACAGAAAAATGACATGACATGAAATAACATGCACCTTTTCATAAAATGTTTAAATGGTAAACAAGGCTTTGAGCTGCACATTCTCTGTGCAGCTTCCTTGTGCAGTGTCATGTTGACCTAGATTCTTCATAGGATCAGTGAAGTTTGACCTAATCTAATTTCAGGTGTCAGGCCAAGGTTTAAAGCTCCAATCTGCCGCACGCTGCAGAATCGCCTGCTGCTACCGCTGATGCAGACGAACACTGGATTTTACAGTCTGAGATCACAGATAATGTGATCTTAGTTTTATAGATCGGTGAGATGATAAGCCTCCATATTATGGCATAACCCCTGGAGCTGCTTCAGAGCACAGAGTAACAGATTAACAACCAACCTGTAACGTGGCGTTGAACTCATGGTACAGATCAGCGTCTTCTGCCGACTCCGCTAACCTCTGAAACGACAAAGAGTTTATAAAGCATGTGTTTGTCTGTTATTCACCTAATCAGGAGCACCATCCTCACCTTCACTGACTTCATCTTGCTCCCCAACATACGCTCGATTTCATCAGAATATCCCTTCACCAGACTGGCTCCATCCACCTCCACGATTTTAATGATGGGCTCCACATCCTTCAGTTTCTAAAGAACGAGATACACAGACTCTACAGTCAAAATAAGCTGCATTCACGTTAGTCGATTTAATAATATAATTATACACTTAGCTTCAACTTCATTATAGTGAATATGCATTTTACTGTATGTTTCTGCAGAGATTTGTGCCACAATCTATTGTAATACAGTTTTACAGCACACTGGTAATAAACTTTCTGTAACTCTCTTTCAGATTTAGGATGCAATTATTATTAACGTCCTAACAATAACTAACAAAATGCTCTAACATCACACAAAGTGTCGTCTTCCTCTCATTCTTGTTGATCATGTAATAAGGAGAATGGGATGTGTGAACCCTCTGGCTACAGGAATCCAGCTAAGATCAGTCACGACACCAAAAATACGTTCAGGGTAAAAGCTGGAGGAAACTCTGGGCTGGTTAACGGTTCACGTTTGACTCTGAGACAAAGGCTGAAGTCAGGGTTCACACACAGACCCGGTTGTGACTCGTGTGTTAGGTTCAGGTGAAACCTCTTTGCACTGACGTCATGCTGCTGGCAGGTTGTTTCTAACCACATAATTCACGTTAAGTCAGCTGTTCAACGAGGCTCTGCGAGGTAATCGGGTCACTTTCTCTGGATCAAGAAGCTGGAGGTGGATCAGCCTGCTGAGAGACGGCACAGCCTGTTTATTTACACTCTGAATCACTCCATTAAGTCATTCACTAATTCCACTAAGGCCGAGCTGCACACTTACTCAGGTGAATATGAACACAGTGTAACGCTAGTGAATGCCCGTGCACCGATCAGCATCCGTTCACACAGAACACTAAACACCTGGGTCGCTGTGGGACGTATTCAGAAATAATAATCCTGTTAGATGACAAATACGTGAGACAAACCATGCGTCTGTGGGCTGCGTGATGTATTTACGATCGTACGAAGAGCCTTTCTTCTTCAGTCATGCCTTGTGTTCAGCCTAAAGGTTTATCTTATTGGTGATGAACCTCTAAACAAAGTGTTCATAGAAGACTAGCTCACTATTAAAATCAAACGGTACCATATCGGCTGTAGAAGCACGATGGGCTGAGGACTGGTGGTTCATTGGAACTATAGGAGGCGGCTGGTTTGTCACAAGACCTGCATTCAGCTTCTGATAAATCTAAATCTGACAGATAAATGGATGAATGTCTAAAATCAGAACAGGCTACAAATCCTGAGGCGGGTAAAGAGGGCTCGGCCCTCAATCTGGGCATTACCATGATCCCTGTGTGTGTGTGTGTGTCTGCTAAACACACAGGCAGACACTCAAAAAAACACATTCTACTGCCAGCTATGGTTTCTCCTCTGGGTGAAACGCTCCCATAAATATTAACCAGGGGAGACTGTGAACAATGTGCCGTCGTAGAGGTGGAGGCAGGAGAGTGGTGCTCAGGAGGTTTTGTGTGTTTAATGAGTGCTGTTGGGGCCGTTTTATCAGCGCTTCTCTGTTCATGCGTGTGTTATGGGAAGAGGGCAGCGAACTGCAACTGATTAGAAGCCAAAAGCTGCTGTCGGACTGGAACTGGACAGTCTGGAGGCCGTGGGATAAAACAGTGGCACCCCTCGATCCCTCTCACCCGCGCTCGCAGCGAACAGGGGCAGATGGAAAACTCATTCACCGCAGAGGAAATCCTCCCAAAAGCAGCGAGAGCTTCAGGCGCCTTTGGTGCCCGACGCCACCAGTCCAGACACAGCACACGGTCACACAAACACCTCAGGGCTTCACTCACACTACCTTCTGCAGCAGCAGGGAGCCGGAGTATTTGGTGGTCAAGTCTCGAAGTTCGACGGAGAACACAGACGCCCACTGCTGCACCCTGGAACAGACAGACAGTCAGAATCAGGCTCCGGCGGCGGCGGCGCCGGTCCACACAGCGCAGGCATTACACAACTCTCCCTGTCCCACACACTGCGACTCACCTGCCAGGTGTGCTCAGCCAGCCAGCAGCTGGAAGGGGTGGCTGATAAACCGCGTGAGGCTCATCCCACTGTTCTTAACAGTCTACTGTAAACATGGTGGGAATTTACGTTGCTGTTGTCAAGGCGACAGTGTGCAGCAGGAAAAGGCTGTTAAATATGACGCTGATGAAAGAGATTTAGATAATCTGTTCTTCATCTGGGTCACAGCAGCGAGCTGCAGGTGTCTGATCGGTCCGAACGCAGCGCTGCAGAGGACGGAACGTGTCGGGCTGAAACTCTAAGATCAACTCTGATCATTAACGTTCATCCCTTCACAGCAGAGCGGGATCTAATGTGTCAGGCGTCGTCTTACCTTCGAATGCGTTTCATTCAAACATTCTCTCTCTACTAAATGTCTCTACATTCTCATTACTACTCGTTTCATATTTAGGTTGAGGGTTAGCGAACGCATTACATCAACAACAGCAGAGCGTGTGTGCGTTTGCTCAGCATGTGCTGAAGATCAGAGCTGCTCCATCTGTTGTGGACATTAATCCTCCGAGTTCAAAGGAGACGTATATAAACACACACAGGCTGTGTGTTATCGGTACTATGGCTTCAGATCTCCAGACATTAACGGCAGGAAGGTGAATTAACGGTGCGTTGGCTCCTGATAATCCTTTAAAGTCATGCTGTCAAAAGTCACCAACTCACGTTACACATGATGTTGTCACTGTTCCTTATCCTGTTTTTTTGCCTGTTTGTTCTTTGATGACTGTCTATGTCTGCTGTGAACAATGAGTTTGCCCATTGTGGGATAAAAAAAGTTGTATCTTATCCTAACTCTGCCTGCACAGCAACAAGGAACAGAAACCTCTGAACAGAACCAGTTTCACAACCAGTTCACAGTAACAGACTGTGCAGCACAGTGTCAAACATGTGAGGTCGTCTTCAGTGTTTCAGGCATTTAATGTTCTGAACAACAACGCACAAACCCCTCTGTCCTTTGATGGACCTCTGATACCAGGTGACAGTGGTCTCAGATGTGGGTCGGGGCGGAAGGTGACTGGACCAACTGGGCGCGTCCTGTGCTGTCCCACTTACACCTCACACTGATGGAGCAGAGGTGCTGAACTGCACATGTCAGATATGAACTACAGCTGTTCTCCTGTGCAAACGAGTACTTCTTCATTTGAGTCACAACTAAAAGTTGCTACGACTTTAGCCAAGTTTCCTTCATGGTGTCTTTGTAGCTGTTGTAGGTCTGTGCGTGTTTACTGCAGTAATACACTGGACAAATACTTAATGCTTGTTGATGGTAAAAAGGAAATACGTCAGTTACTCATTAATAAGGAATTATTACAGATTAAGTCGTGACTGACACATCCCATCTCTCAGCTCTGGTCTGTGGTCAAAGGAGCAGATTTCATCGAGTCCATTGGGGGAAGTACAACGTGTCGACACAGTTATTCCCACAGGAGCTTCCTGAAAGCACAGTGCACCCTGGGAGTTGGTTTCTAAAGCTGCCTTTACCTCCAACAAGCCTGATTTGACTCGTTTCTGGAAACTTTACACATTAGGATAATGACACCGACGAGCTGAACGTCTGGGCCTGTGTTTGGTGGAGTTGGAGTTTTAAACTACACGTTGGCGTCATGGGTGGTTACAGGCCTGACCAACCATCATCGTTTCCAAAGCTTTAAGTTAACTGTAAGAACAGTTTACTAATGTTGGCCTCAAGTCCCAAGAAGATGACATAGGACACTTACGTCTCAGGTGGGATCTTCATCTGAGCCTGAACTGTAATCCAAAAACAGAAGAATCGTAGAATCCTCAGGAGCTTGATGAATTCCAACATCATGACCTGCATCATGCGCCCAACGGCCCGAATCAAGCTCCACAGCCTAGACACGAAGGGTTGGAGGCAGCTTCACTAATAGGAAGTCACAGAGGATCATGAAGAGTTCATGGGAAACCCTTCCTCGTGTTGGCTACAGTCAGAACATGACGATGGTCACAGCAGTGGGGCTTGGACCCTGAATTCCCTCCATCATGTCTGGATGAACACGTCCTGCTGCAGGACGGCATCTCCTCGTCCTCCTCAGAAGAACATCAGTAAAACTGTTGCAGGCATCAGAACGTCAGGTGTGTCCATGAGAAAATGTAGAAAGAAAAATCAATCCAGAGACTGAAAGGTAAAGAACTTTTTGCTGCATCTCCTGTACATTGATGGTCATAAAACCGAGCGAAGAGTCTCCATTGTAAGACGTACAGTCGGCACCGTGCACCGCAGCCACTAGCATCCACTGTCACCCAATTTACGACATAATCCACTTGGATTAAAAAGTCCTCTTCCGCCCGGACAGAGAGAGAGAGAAAGAGTGAGAGAGATATGATGGAGAAGGGAGGGAGGGACTGGATCCGGGGATTGGACGAGAGACCTGTTTTAACTAAGAGGATTAGAGCAATTTCTGGAGACAGACTCTGCAGCAGCCAATCAGAGCGGCTGGAAGAGGAAACACTATGAGGTTTAGTTTGGCCGCTGAAAGAGAGCGAGGGGGAGGCCGGCCAAGAGCGACATGAGCCTTGACACACACACGCGCGCACGCACGCACGCACGCACACACGCGCACACACGCGCACACACGCGCACACACGCGCACACACACACGCACACACACACGCACACACACGCACACACACGGAATGAGCTGAACACTCACCACACGCACTCCCGCACTTGCTTTAATCGCTTCATTGACCTCTTACAGTACGAGCAGCTCTGAGGTCAGAACCTGGACCCGTGGTAGCGTTCTGGACCAAAATCTGAGCGACTCCCTATTTTCATATCATTCTATGCCACGTGTCTGCTACTTCCAGATTCACCTCACCTAAACCAGGTCAGCTTCATCAGGACCAAGTGTCTTATCAGGTCTCTCATTCACGCTAGTGTCTGCTTCTCAATCATATTGATTTATTTTAGAATGATTTTTAAATTTAACTGATCATATGTCTGTGTATTTGAAACCGAAAGCTATTCACTGTTTAAAATGCCAACTCCACACTGAGCCCAGAAAACACGACATAACCTGGTATTAGTATTATTCTACCAATAATCCAAACCTCACTGACACCGAGACTGAATCAGGTAGAAATCAAACTGAAGCTCAGTCAGGTCCACTATCAGCAGGTTAATGGTTTCACAGACAGCTCCTTTATTATTTATTAGCCACAAAAATTCAATAGATCAGAGAGGATCTGAGCTTTCAACTGCTAAGTCCACAACCACACAGTGTCCTCATAATAACCAAAATCACTAATTAGATGTATTCTATTTGTTATTGCATGTACAGTAAATATTAAAATATTACAGAAAAACTTCACAGTTAATTATTCTACATTAAACATTTTGTTTTGGTATTATGTTTTATTTGATTGATTAGTATTAATATTTACTGTGTATGAATAGGCAGTTTATGTAGTGAAGTTTAGGTAATGCCTTATTGTAAACATTGCTTCCTGGCATTGTGGTGACAGAAAAAGCCGATAGGGAATTAAGAATAATGGGTGAACAGCGCCATCTAGTGCACAGACACAAACCACACACGTCCTGACTTCTACTGGGAAAACACTGAAAAGACAGTGACACCATTAGTAAAAACAAGTGTCACTGCTACATGTAGCAAATAGAAGTAGGTTTGGTTCTCCAGTGACTTAAAACACTGTCAGACATGTTTCATGTTCATGTCTTTTTTTGTTTATAGAACCTTTTAGAACCACGAGGTACCGACTGCTACTACAAGTGAACCTGAGACTTGTATTTCTATAAATCTGCCCTCCTGAAGAACACTGGCTTTTTAACATCTAGTATTTTGCAACGTTTCAAACAAGATACAAAATAAGATGGTGTTTTGTTAATATAGTTTCCACAGTGTTGAATCAGGTTTTTTGACACCTCATGACATGAATCCTCACAGCAGCACATTCTTCCCTGAGGCTTCTCAGAACCGCGTGAAGCTCTAACTGTGTGATTTACTCTCAGCTCTGACACTGAGACCACACGGTCACCAGATCCTGCGTCTGAACCCGCATCATCAGCACCTTCCATGCGCACACAGGCACACACGACCCCAACTACAGCGCCAGCAGAAGGTTTTATCAATGGATTCAAAGCAAAAGAATTTGTTTTATACAAAGACATTTTTTATTGTTGTAAGAACAGAAATAAAGCTTGTAAATATCCAGTTGAGCATCTATGACCAACCATTAGAACCCTGTTCACCTTGGATTAAATAAGCAGAACCAGTGGTGAGCTCATGTCAGTTTGGTTCAGTGACCATCTGATACACGAGTCATCTGCTTTTTCATTTCTCACCTCGTCCATGTCAGCACATTGCACTAAAAGACAGGGGGAATAATTTTTCATGTTTACTTCAGATAATGCTGACGTGTGATGTGTGTAGCTCATATTCCATGTACAGTGGAATGTGGAGCAGATGACACAGGTCTAACAGTAGAATTAATGCCATGAACACATCTAGAATTGAAGCCGCAACATCAGAAGCTCCGTCTACAACTGATTGATCTCGACTTCACGCGTTCACGCTCAGGTTGTTGCTGAGGAAACATTTGTGCACGTGCTTCACAGCAGCAGTTGTACATAACTGCGGCCTCGGAGTTGTGCGACGCATAGCGTGAGATGCCACTTGCTCCTCAAGCGCTTCTCGACACCCTGGGGTCAGAGGTCAGGCGGTGTCCACGGCAACGTGGCGTTACATAACCCACTTCCCACGCGCACGCTGCTCCTGCAGTCATTCATTCAGTCATTGACACAAATTCAGCTGCTTTGTTACTAAAGTCCTATTTTTAGCTTTTCTCCAGGAGCCGTTTTGTCTATAGTGTTGGATTCCAAAGCTCGGACAAGACGTCTTGAAGCAGAAGCTTCAGGTGCTTTTCTTTATTTTCATCATTTTCTACAGAGGATTTTCGTTCCTACACTTCTACACAGCAAACAGCTGCTGCGCTATCAAAGTACAGTCCATCATCCTCAGCCTCATGTTAACACAGCAGCACACTCGCGGCCACGGCTTTGTGTGTGCGTGTGTTGGGGGTGGGTTATCCCTCTGATATGAAGGGCTTAGCTGCCCTACAGCACAACAATGGCTGCATTGAGGAGGACGTTTCCCCGCGTGGCCCGGCGTGGATGGAGGGTTATGTCGAGGCTTGGGGCGGCGGTGGGGATGTTTTTTACTGGGGGGGCGGGGGGGGGGGGGGGGGGGGGGGGGGGTGCAGTTATGCATATAGACCCTGATCCATGCAGCTGTCGCCTGGCACGCTCCGACCTCAGGGAAAACCGACAGCTCACGCCAGTGCCAAGCGTCCTGCTGCGGCCGATAGCGGGGGCCTCTGTCATCGTGGGGCATCTGGCGGGAGGTGAGGCGAGGGGAGGCGGGGGGAGGGGCCCTCCACCACCACAACATCGCCTAGCCCCCCCGCAGACCCCCCCTTCCTCACTCTCCCTGGGCTGCACGTCACCCAGCTGCTTCGCCCTGTGATGCCCTGTTAAGAGGGAACGTGTCACAGTTTGAGCCTCTGTATCACCCGCACGTGAGTCACAGCGTCAAAGCAGCAGCTGTCAATCTCTGCCGCAAAGTAGGTGACTCATCTACCAGCTCCTCAAGACACAACACTGTTTTACTCTAGCCTTTGGCTCTGACTCTGCACCATAGCTTTCACTTACGGGTTTCCCATGAGTGGTCACAAATCTGAGGCCACGAGTGTCTTTAAGATTAGACGCCTGTTTCCTTCAAAATGACGACGAGTCACTGTCCCCAATTGCTTGTTTATAAAATGGTAAAAAATTATTATAAGCTCTGTGGGTGGTGACCAAAAGAACGAGCAGCAAAGACTTTGGTACCAAATGAACTTTACCCCCAGACACAGTACCGGTACCAGGTAGACCCAGAACACAGGCCTGGTATCACCTCACCCGGATCAGACCAAACAAGCAGCACAACGTTGCTCTGAGGTGGGACATTCATTCCTTGATCTGACATGAGAAAATCAGGAGCTAATGGATTCAAATTATAACTGGAGCTACAATAGGAGTAAACAGGACGAGCTCTGTGTCTGTGTGGACTTATCCTGTTCAGACTGGTTCCTGGCTGGATTTACCCTCATCACACACCATTGGGTTTTAGGTAAAAATAGCCAGAGAGTCAAGTTGAGTCAAATGTATTAATAGAGACATTTTAAACTGTGACACAGCGTAATGTAAAAAGGAGCAATAAAAACAGAACTCTTTCTAGGGGAAGAACTAATGGCACATAGCTTCAGAACCAGTAATGATAATCACAAGGACCGAGGGTCTAAACGTTCACATAGCTAAGGGCAAGAACCCCAATGAGGGTCATGGTGAGTTCAGAGATCACAGCACTGAGATCACAGCCTAAAAATGCTGTATCTGAGTCATACATTAATATTCAATGTAACAGCCACATTGTGTCCATACTTCAGTGAGTCGCAGAAGCTTGGTGAGTCTATGTGCAGTTAACACCAGAGGTATTTATGTTCCCCATACACATGGATTTCTACAGAAGTGAAGCAGTGGTCATTGGTGATTTGTACACTGGCCGATGCCTCCGCACCATGAATCACTGCTGCGAGTATTACGTTGCTCAAAAGCTGAAATATTCATGGAGACAACTGTTAAATTAAAAATCCATGCGTGATGGATGGCTGCCAAACCACGGCCCCCTGCATCCCTGCCTGTTCTCTGTTCTTCCTGAAGATCAGCACAGTTGCTTTATTATTTATCTGCTGGCTCGGGGCCGACAGTTGCTGCTCTGCCTCTCGTCCTCTCTGAAGCTCCGTGCCTCCACCTGGAGCTGTCACTTTACTGCTGCTGCTGCCTGGGCCGCTCACCAAGACAGCGGATCATGGTGGGGGTGGTTCTAATCGAGGGCAAGTTTTAGGAGGAGGTCAAGATGTTGGAACTACAGTTTAGTGCTACAGTAGGTGTTAAACATGCATTTCAGTTCAAGCAAATCTGTTTCCGGTAGAACAAACAGGTTTCGTCTCAACCAGTCCTGGAGGTGGAAGGTGCCAAGAGGCGGATGTTAAGACGCCACGTGTGCAGAGAAAGTCTGTTTACGTCTGTTGACACCATTTTAATTCTTAAGATTCTTTTAGTAGCTGGGCAAACGACCTAATTTCTGTCAAGCACATTCTGCTGAGCAAAAGTATGAGAGGCTGAGACTCCGTCTGACTGATGAAGCGGTTTGCGAGCTCAGGGCAGCGCGCACGCTCTTCATCACTGGCTGCCTAAACTTGGACGGACCATAAAAACTCTTCTATGGCTGCTACAAAAACACAAATAGGCGCTTTTGTTATTTAGGGACGAGAACTTGTTGGGACTTGTCCCCAATGAGGAGCAAAGGTCATTGTGCCGCTGACAATCAGAGGAGCTTCAGCATCCATTACTGCAGCAGTTGTTCGTCTGTTAAACCTAAAACACGGTCCGTCAGACGCCAGCGTCTGTACCCTGGTCGTCCTGAACCTTCCTCACTCAGTGTTTTCAAGGCTGTTAAGGCCGAGGAGCCTGGCAGTAAAGATCAGGCCTCCATCCAACCGGGCCGCTCACTCGCCGCCTCCCTGTGTGGGCGCTCATAAAGCGCCCATGTGGACGACGTGGCGCTGCCACTTGCCGAACGTATAAAATCAGCCCATTAAACAGCGTTGTACCTTTGAGGCGCTCAGGCAAAACAACGCCTCCCAACACACAGATGGTTTTTCACTTCTGAACATGGAGCTCGATAAACAAATCCACCTGAAAACAAAGAGCTTTCACTGCTGATCGACCCACAGAGGCAGTTTCATTCACCTGTTAAAAGGCAAGGACGCGTGTTAAGTTTCATTTGGGTCAGAAACTGTCTTTACATCTCCAGTAAAGGCTCTTCTTCTTCTTTGGTGTTTGCTGGACATTTAAGAGGAAGGAGCAGAGAATACTGACTGAATATCAACCCACACAAATACATTTTACACAGACTCCTCCAGACTGATTCACAGGTCAGCTGGTCACTGCACAGAGGGAAACCAAAGATTTGGTTTCATTCTTAAGATGCTTCTAGTCTTTGTCTGAACATCAGTGTTAAAACAGATCATTTGTGTGTATTGTACTTGCTACAGCAAAACCAACAGTATTAATGTAAATGTCTGTCTCACATCATAGATAGACATAAATGTGTCATGATACAGTAGTTGTTTTGAAAACTGTAAACAAAGCAGAACTCAGTGAGTAGATAAACACATGAATAAAAACTGAATAATAAAATGAATGAAAATGTGTTTTCATAATAGGACAAAAAAAACTGAATTCAAACAGAAATCAATGTCTGGACCTGAATAAAAATTTAATTGAATCTATTTCTTAGTCCTTTTCTATCTACTACCACAAATTTAGTAATTTCCAGCACAAGAAATTTAGCCTTGAAGCAAATGGAGCTTTAACCCACTGGCACAGACTCAGTCTCAAACTTTCAATAAAAAAGACTCCAACTTGGCACGATGCACAGATTCTGCAGAAAGAGCCAACGATTAACACACAAGAGGCTCTTAGAGCAGCAAAATCCCCTTTTTGCCAAGCAGTGTCCTGTTACCCAGCACAATTTTCAATGGTATAAGCATCTTCCTGTGGAAATCAATGTACACTCTGTGGTAGAAATGATTCACGGCAAAGTTCTGACCAAAGCAAATCCAAGGTTCTGTGACCGCCTGCTGCTGCTGCTGCTGCTGCTGAAAGGCCATACTTCAAAGTGCTCATCCAAGGACCTTCAGATTAACCCCCTCACGACTCAGCCAGCAGGCAGCCAGGTCTCTTATCCAGCTCTCAGTACAGATGTCACGAGTCCAGTTGTCAAAAAGTTAAACTAATCCTGAACAAAGAAGGAGTCGCTGAACTACAGTAACAATGGAAACAAAAAACGAAAAGAGAAAGAACTCAAAGCATTTTTCTCATTCTTCTCTGAAGATTTGGTTTTGACTTCATGGAACATGAAGGACGTTCACATTTATCAAGCTGAAACAATCAGCCTTCTTTTTAATCCTTTGACTTGATGTACAGTAGGTGTAGAGTTTTAAGTAGAGAAGAAGTTTAAAGATTTGCTTCATGCATAATAACTAAAAAGTTGGAATCTGCTGCCACAAAGTCCTTCAATCCAAGGTAACAGTTAAAATCCCAGTCAAGGTCGAGGACTTAGAGGAACTCCGACTGCAGAGGGTTAACATGTCCCAGGAGAAACACACACACAGACACACGGAGCACCGGCCTAATCCCCCCCAAAGCAGCAGCTTTAGTGTAATTCACGCCACAGCTGTCCACTGCTGGAAGAATCGAGAAATTGTCCTGCACATGTTCAGCTGCAGGAACAAATGTCACGGAGCTTGGCAAATGAAAAAACAAGATGGACTCCTCAAACACACACACACACGCATGCATGCACACACACACAGACACGCACACACACAGACACGCACACACACACACACAGGACAGGTGGAGGCAGCCGTGTGTGCACACCAGGGATTTAGGTTAAACCTGAATATCAACTGCTGGCTGCAACAGATTTAGCATTAAAAAAGCCATACTGTACTTTGTCTTTATGGGTTGATTTAAGGTCAGTCACACTGTGCTCTATGCATTGGACAAAGGACAGAAAATTGCATTTTCATAGTTATCACTTTTTCAACATACTCGATAAATGCATCTTAAGAGAAGCTATGAGATATGATAACTAGTGTAATAACCACCGCCAGCCTCGTCCATGAGGTACCTTATCTATTTGGTAGTGAACCCATGAAGTAATAAAAAGCCAACCAGGCAAAGCCAGTTATTTGTGCTAATTCTGTCTTGGGGGTCTGTGTTTACAGTGCAGCTATTTGGACAGAATTAAGTGTAGTTAATGCACCACACATATCTATCACACCACATAATGTTACTGCACGTGACTTCCTTCCCTCATGTCGACCAGTTTAATCTGCCAGAATAGTCAGTGAGGTTTATCACAAAGCTTCTGTATAAGTGAGTAACAGAAGTCAAAGCTAAACACAAACTAGAAATACTTCTTGATTTATGAATGATTTACAATGAAAACCTAAATGATTTATCAGCTTGACACTGACGCACACACGCAATCTGCGTCTATAAAAAAGCAAAAGACACTAAGAAAAGACTTTCCTGCTAAAATATCTGGTCAAGACCCATGTTTGACAGGATGAGGAATGAGCCTGTGATAGATGCTCCAATCATGACACCTGTTAACAAATGTCAAGTCAAGTCAGTCTTATTTATATTGCACTTTTTATACACAGTGTAACGCAAGCTGCTTCACTTTCACAAAGACGGAAATTAACTGACTGTGTGTAAGACCAAGTAAACTAAAATTGACATTTGGCCTCAGTGACCTGTACAAACTGCTCAGAACCCACATCCGCTGTCCTGAGCTTCAATCAAATAAGGTAAAAAAATTTAAGACAAAAGCTTTCCATTTATTTATGCTGGTTAGAAATGCCGAATATTTTTTCAATCTCTTTAGGCCAAACCTGGGTGGAGAAGTTAACAGGTCATAGGGTCAGAAATACTCAGGCATAAACACAGCAACACGCCTAAACAGCAGATCTGAGACCAGCAGGACGGTGAACTAACAGGCTTCAAATTAAAAGGAGACTGAGCAAAGTGTTTTTCTTACAGTACGTTCTGGACTCATAAACCCAGAGTTAAGCCTGCAGTGTGTGCGTGTGTGCGTGTGTCATACATTCCCTGCATGTCCATGGTCTTACTGAGCATTAGTGGACACATTTACCAACATGCCAGATGACTCAGGAATCACACACTGTGTCCACCCAGGCCCACAGAGTCTGTCTGGGATCAAACTGTGAAGATGCGGACGTCTGAAATTCAACTTTAACCAAGTCCCAACGTTTAAAATGCAGAATAGTGGATGTTTTACTTTCTGTGTCTGAAGCATCCTTATTCTACAGCACCCTTTGATTTATGCAGAGATTTATTTGCTGCCACTATTTACAGTAAAGTACATGGGCTAGTTTTTAGTCTGTACTGGTTCCAGAATAGCACTGACGAATTCTGAGCCCATCGAGTTCCTATTACTGTCAACACATTGTCTAATATATTTTTAAAAGAAAATGAAGTAAACCAATCATCCTTCAGAAAGAAGCCTGCGTCCCACAGTCAGTCCACTGTAAACATCTCAGAGGTGATGTGTGCACTGTAAGCTGCCTCACACAGAACCACTCTCGTTTTACATTTTGCTGACACTCTTCACCCAAAAGTGATTTCACAGAAGGTCAACAGCAGAATTATGAAAGCACGTCATGTTGTACGGTGGACTCTGCAGGGGACATATGTATCTGGATATGTCTTAGTATCAGGAGCAGATACCATTTCAACAGGGGGATCCAATGGGCGTAGAGACCCATAGCTCTCGTAGCCAAGTTGTAAAGCCCCCGTGAGATCATAGTGGCTGTAACCTGACTTCATACCTGAGTTTTTCCAAGTGTCTTTCTGATGACGCAGCTGTGGTCCAGTGGAACCTTCTAGACCCCTCCCACCATCCAGCTCCGCGTGCTTAACATGATCTTTAGGATTCATCAAACTCTCACCCTGACGCACCTTTTCCTGACAAGACATACCCAGAGAAAGGTCACATACCTGGCCCTGGGTTGGCCTGGCCCTCAGTGACGCTCTGGACTAAAATAGTCTCATAAAGTCATCCATCAAACAAGTAGGCCAGGGGTCGGTAATGAGCGGCCAGAGAAAACTACCAGCACAAAACTCAACTCTGAGAACGTCCCAGAAATCTCCTGAATTCACACTCCACAATTTTTAAACTGTAAAATAGGTTTCCTGTCGTTTATTTCTCACATACTGTAACAAGTGGGTCACTTCAATTCTAAAGAAATAAAAATTCAACAGCCTTAAGTTTAATGACTTGACATATTAGACTAATAATAATCTTTTTGTAAGTTTGAACTTAAATGAATTAGAAATATGAATGATATGAATGGATATGAACGGGATGATGGACCACACACCAATAGCAACAAATAACAAAAAAACCCTGTTGTCAACTATTGTTACTGGTTCTGTTCCATTTTAACCATCTCCACATGGCATTTAAAGACAAATGGAGTTAGTACAAACACCAATCTCCATCTGCCTCTATTCAGCTTCACTGTGAGACGCAATCCCAGCTTACGCCTCAATCTGACTTTGAAGGTGCACCAATTGAGTGTGAGGCCGAAGTCAACCAGGCTGAGAACCCTCCCTCACCAAATCCGCACAGACGGACAAAGAGTAGACCCGTCTCTGTCTGAAACTGATCTCTGGTTTCAACTCAAAACAAAATGAAAACCAAACAAATCTCAACCCTCTTCCCAGGCTCCCATCCATTCATATTCAGCCCATAGGAAAATAACAAACCTATTAGTGCTGATCATCAACCATAAATATCAAACAATCGCTGGGTCCAGATGGGGAGGATTATGTTGCCTTAAAGTCATTACCATCACATCCTCTCCTTAAGCTTCCAATTCCCCTTCTCAGCCGCATTGTAATACCCTGCAGCGGATCACTTTCCCATATTAAACTCACTGTTTGCCGATGAGCTTATTATTGCTTTTGTTTCTCCGTGCCAAAACAAAAGCCTTCAACTCGGCCAGATAAAAGTCCTGAGCGTGATTAATCAGATTAAGTCTCAAATGGGTCATAATGCTGTGCAAAGAGGCAGAACGCGGCCCAAGCAGGGTTCTTCCTAGGTGGCAGTGGGGCGTTTGTTCTCGACACCCGCCTCCTTTGAAGTGAGGACAGTGCATGTTTCACTCCAAAAGTGGTTGTCAGAAGTGAGAGCGGGTTTAGAGCAGGCTGTAACCTGAGAGCACAGCGGGGCTTAGGGTTCCCCGCCATAGTTTTGATATCAATTAGATTTGTGGTCACCTGATACGCAAAAGGCCCAGCGCTGAACATCTGCACAGGATAATGAGGAGGAGGGGGGTGTAGCTATGCTGTGGTACCTGAGTGCTGCTGGGACACACACAAAACATGGTCTGAACTGATCTCACATGTAATGAAGCAGAACCTTCCAGCATTAACGTGCCAGAGCAGTGCTTTCAAATTGGAGCTGGAATAAATACATTTATTTATAAAACACAAAAGAATGGCCGCTGCTCTCATTACAGCTGCACATCAACAGGTGTGTGTGCTGCCTCCACACCAGGGACGGCGTACAGCAGTGTGTTGTCTGCTGACACCGTCCAGCTGGACGTTAACAAGATGCAGAGAGGCTGACATCTCACAGAACCAGGCAGAAAACAACGCATTTCCAACAGACTCCGGCTCAGACATTGCTTCTGTGAGCGGAATTCCAGTGGTTTGTCCGTCGTCTCAGAGATCAGAGGTAATAAGTGAACAAACAAGTCGTCACAGTGTCTGATGATCAATGCGCGATTATCAACATATTGAATCGATACATTATATTACTCTTATCTGTCAGGCGGGTGACAGTGATGCAATAACAAGTGCACATTTGTCCTGGTCAGTTGTGGCTTTCAGGCCACGTGTCCAGTGCAGCAGAGGCCGACAGCTTTGAAGGTTCACTGAGAATGTTAAGAGCAGATTTCAGGCCTGAAGAAGTCAGGAGCTGTGCTCTCTAGGGACGCCGGCCAAAGCCGTCCCATAATTAACGTCCTCCATGTTGCTCTGCCAAGCACTCGCAAGCGATACGCAAACAAGGCTGCAGCCATCTCACATTTCAAAGTCAAGTCCTCAGCACCATCTGCAGAACAGGGCACATTTTCTCACTGGATAGTACTGGGAGTAGCAGAGCGAGGACGAAGACAGAGGAACCAGCATGTTTGATAAACTGCAGATGTTCTGCAGGACAAGCTGAAGGTGCTGACAGGATCTGAGCATAAACAGCCTCCAAAGCAGCAGCTCTACACACCGGACGGGCTAGAAACATAATAATATACAGACTGAGTGCATCCCAAAAAGACAGCTACAGTACGTTCTGTGTTACAATCTAAACAACACTCATTTATGACAAATGCTACGGAGTTGATCTGATTACTGAACCTTTGGACATCTGTGTACTGCTCAGACTGTACCCTTGACTTTGGAACGTCTCCGTCTCGGTAACCTTACCCTAACCAACCCTCCCCTTTTGTCCTTGCTGACCCTTCATCGGAGCAGAGCTGAATTTACATTCTTCACCAATCCTTTAAGCTCAGCGACCAACACGCTCTCATCCCCTGATCAAAACATACCTGTTGACACGTCCAGTCCACTCCCAGAACACAGTTTGACCTCCTCAGCTCATCTAATTGGCTCACTGAGGGGAAAAAGATGTTGGAGGAGACAATAGTAGAGCTGCTGAGTGTCCTCTGTGAAAAGCACAGCTTCATTAGGAAGGGATAAGCAGAGGCAAGAAGGTGGGTCAAAGGTCGGGGATGATGTGTGAAGAAGAAAACTGCTGCAGAGCGAAGCTTCAGAGACACTAAGCTGCCTTCACAATACAAACAACCAAAAAACGTTCCAAAAACCAAATCTACAATGTGTTGAATTCATCACTACAAGACTGCTCACAATCGGAATGAAGTCTGATACAGATGTTGATCATCCCGAATAGGACTAGACTTTAAATCAGCCCTCTCACAAAAACATTTTTAATTGTCTATCTACAATATTTTTTATTTAGTCTTGCCACTCAATGCTGCAACAACAACAAAGGTAATGAAAATCTCAGAAAGGCTCATTTGTCAACAGTCAAGAAAGAAAAGATGAATATGGTTGGATTGAACTGCCCGATGGCAGCAGTTCATTCCAGTGATGTGTGCAAACCTCCCAGACACTGATAAACCAACATGCCTGTGGTTCGCCTCAGGTATGGGTGGAGGACCTGTAAGGGTCCAGTCTCACCACCTGAGGGGGCTGTCAGAAAGTCCTACTGTACATCTAGTTCCAGAGCAGGCTCAGGTCTAACTGAGTTAGTAGTAAATCTCCACCAGATGACGGAATTAAATGCAGAGCTGCATCCTTACATTCAGAGCTATGTGAAGAGCCTGGGAGCTAGCATCCTCTGTGGACCTGTTCATTCTGTCTGTAAACGGAGACGGGTCAAGAGCGGCTGGTATGGGCTCTTTAATGTGTGACAGGACTAGTCTGGTCTATGTATAAATGATGACGCACAGTAAAGTGATGATGCTCTGTAGTGCCCAAACTCTGACTGCTAATCCGGCCGTGCTGTGACTCATCATGTTGATACAGTAACTACAACCTGTAGGGCTTCTTTTTCCTTAGGTCACCACTGAATAAACTTGACAATGACAACATCCAAGTCTGGAGAACGCTCAGTGTGTGTTGATAGTAATTAAAAAAGTTTGAGATTATGGAAAATGCCAGCCGTTTAAAGGTGAATCCATCCACAGTAGGTGCTTCAAGTTCTACAAACATCAACTGCAAATCTTCACTACAGGAGGCGGCTCAACCCTTGGGCCTATGGTTCCCTGTCCTCCCCAGATCAGAACAAGAATTTGATGAGGTTTTATCACGGCTCAGGCTCCACTCGGCCGGCAGCCTTCCAAATCATTACTTTTTTAAAGACGCGCCAAGAAATTTCAGGAGTGACGTCTTGGTATCAGGAGCTACCGTCTGATTGCTGGCTGTGGCTGCAAGCTCGAGGACTTACTGTCATAAAACTCGCTTTAATCAATTAAAGCGTAGCGCTGCGGTGTGTTGACCTGATCGTGTTTCACGTCGGGAGCACCTGCTATCAGCCATGATCGCAGCTCTGAGTGGCTAAAAACCTACTGACTCACTGTGGCTCCACAGTCGGGCATGTGCGTGCGTGCGCACACACGCACACACACACACGCGCACACGCGCACATATCAGCTTACGGAGCGGCGTGCGTGCCAACAGCTAACACGCTCCTCCACGCACAGCCTCGCAAACTTTGTCATTTTATTTTCGTGCCCGTCACAATTTCACACGTCTTTTCCGGGTGTGGTTGGATAATCCTTCGCGGGGCGAACGCCTGCGAGCCGAGCTGAGACCGTCACAACCCCCAAAAACACATGAGCCCAGTTAAAGAACACGGAGCGGTTTCTTGGTTCTGCGAAGAAAACTCAGCCGACATTTCCAGCAGCTTTACTTAGAAAGGATCGAATGACTCACTAACACGATCAGCTAAAGTTGAGCTATGTAAGGTGCAGTGAAGACGATACGCGTCCATCATATCTGTTGAGATTTATTTAGTTAGTGCTTACAATAAATAGTAATGGAAGTATTAAACATTATGGGTTCAGTATTTGGAGCCTAAGCTGTGATAATGTACTTAAATATGATTCACTGATAATTGGACATTATTTTAAGAACAGTTCATAGCATCGAAGTGTTGGTCTTCATATGCTGGTTTTACTGTAACATGCTGTAAAGATTTATGTAAAATTAGCCTTTTGGCTAACTTTATAATGTGCTTGTCAAACCTGCAAATAATAAATAGGTGGGTGAAATTATTATAGTTTTATTCATGCCAATATATTTTTTAATATATTTCTTATATTTATTTATCTATATATCTTTGGGGTTGAGACTGTTGTAGAATCCTCCTGAAATCTTTTATTTTGTTGCAAGAATATGACCTTTAATATCTGCCAGTAATGTACAAATACATATAAAAGCACAACAGGACTATTAGCTATGAAAGCAAACACATTGAAAGAACGGCAGACATTGAAATTGAACTAAGTCTAGATTTAAAGATGCATAATAAAAATGTCTGTAGACTTTAATGGACCAAAGAATACCTTGATGTCCCCCTTGTGGATTAATGAGGAATGCCTGCATGCATGTACAGGGTGAGTAAATCAGTCAGTCTCTGAACATGACTCACAATAAAAGTCTGGGCTGTAGGACTCTAGACAATAATCTGTTCCAGCAGTGTCTTTTTTTGCAGTTACTCATCACACCCTGTGAAACACCCTCATGCTTCGAGACTAGAGTCAGAGCTTGTTAAAAGTAAGGATTACCTCACCGATTGTGCACGGTAAAGAAGCCGAACTCTCCGACTGAAACATTCTTTCCAGTTTACTGAAGGGACAGCAATAAACCCACCATATCTGACATGAAGCCAGAACACTGAGACAATAGTTTCTGAGCTGGTTCTCGGTTCTGACGTTATCAACGCTGCTGTTATGAACATGACTTCATGTTTAGAATTAAGCAAGATCGGCTCCTACTGACCTTTCACTTGACATAGGACCATGACATCCCACACTGGCGGCACCAGTTGGACCCACTGGCAGATTTCCAGTCTATTGATGTTGAGTCCGTCCTGACTGGTTGCTGAGGTTAGAACATCACTGCACAGAAACAGTTATGAAATTAGGGAGAAAGTGAGGGGAACACAAAAAAGGTGCTTCTTAGCTTCATATAAACCAGATCCAACATTCCAGTTAGAGAACACGTGACGGTCCACTAATCAGTAGCAACATTTATCTTTCATGTGCAATGATGGTTTGACATCCTTGTGAATGCAGTGTTCAACAGTTTCTAATGCTAAAAAGATAAACAAACACTAATGACTTTTAAATAAAGACTAATGACGTGTCTTACTATCTTGTGACTGTGTCTGAGGCTGCCCAGTGGTATCAGGGAGCAGAGGTCAGAGATCCTGGGTGCCAGAGGAGGCTGTAAAAAGCAGTGGTGGGCTGGGGTGGCCAGGTAACGCCACAGTTTTATTTATGAAGCTCCAGTCACAGCCTGGGTCATGGTTGGCCCAGTGATGGGGGGTCATAATAGCGCCCAAAGGGATAGGAAGTTGGTCACAGGGTCAGGGGTCGAGGGGGTGGGGTAAAGGTTGGGGTTTGTGAGTATGGAGGGGGTCGGATCAACAGGTGGGGCGCTGCCACAGACCGGCCACACCTGCCCTGCCTGTCAATCATCGACCAGCCGCGAGTGTGTGGTTACAGTGAGTGTGGTTTTGTGAATGAGGTGAGAGATATAAAGAGAGGCAGACACAAGGACCATTTAACCAGACTTTGTGTGTGTGTGTGTGTGTGTGTGTAAAGAAGTGAACTACAGTTACAGCAGCTTTTCATTTCATCATTCATGGTATTACCTCACTCTACTATAGTCTGTGGGTGTGTTGAGTTAATAAATTCAACCTGAAGTTATTGTCTAGATGATTTCATTGGACCATGGATGTGGTCCTTGGAATAAACTGCTACGTGTACAGTAACTTCTAAGATTGAACTGTGTATTGATAGGGAGTCGGACAGCTGCCGGTCCGTCTCCCAGCATGCCCTGCAGTCGGTCAGTCAGGCTCTCGGGTCCGTCTGGCTCTTCTGTGAGCGCTGTTTGTGTGTGCAGACGTACATTTGCTGTGTCAGTGGCAGGTGCAGATTAGCCTGACCGTTGTCCTGACAGTTGCAGTCGACCCAAAACAACACATGCAACACATACACACAAACCCCTTCAGTGAGTCAGCACCGTGTGCATCGTCCCAAAGCTGCACTCCAACATAAGAATCTGCTTCATCTAATTGGTTTATTTAAGATCATTAAAAAAAAAAAACTGTACATGGAATTAGTAACAGTTCAAACCTATACTTATATTAGCTGTGTAAGAATTTGAATCTAGATTCAGACAGATGTGAATTTATATCATCTGTTTAAGATTAAAGTCAGTAACAGAAAACTGCAATACGGAAAGATTCAACTTTTAAATTTAAAAAGCACTTAACTTGTTTAAATGTTCAGTATTTGTCCTATAAAAAGTCACAATAAAAAGTAATTACATAAATATGTATATGTATGCATCCAACTCTTTATAAAACAGTAAAATATGAGCTGCATCTTCATGCAGGCTTTCACTTTACTGTATGTTGCTGTGAGCCATTGTCTTGTTGTGTAATGGTGACAGACACATGCATGGAGCCGACCCTGTAACAGTGGACTCACTGGTGGGTCTGGCAGCGTGTGGCATGTATGTGGATGCTGTGTGTGTGGTTTCATGCTCACAGTATTTTGCATGAGATGTGATTTAATCACTCAGATACAACAAACACAGACTAGACTACAAGTACGATACACAAAAAAAAAATCAACTTTATATAAAAGGCTTTTTACAAAGTTCAGACATGGGGGAAAAAATAGTATGTTGTTATCCAACAGATCAAACTAATAGGATGTTAACAAACTCATAGAAAGTGTTAAAATGTATATTACCACTAATATTAGTTCTTATGCTTCGAGACTTCGGCAAGAACACAGGGTTCTGTTTAGGAAATAAACCCTGACAGCTCTAGAGGGCGCTAATCCTGCTATAAAGCCAGCATGTGTTGTGAGGCTGTGTGTGTGTGTGTGTGTGTGTGTGTGTGTGTTATGAAGGCCATGAGGGACCCATGAGACTCTCCAGTTGCAGGCCTGCAGACTGGCTGGCACCCTCAAAGTAGCTTCTTCATCCTGGAGACAGCTGTTGTCTCCGTGACGACACGATTGGCCAATGAGGGTGTGGGGTGGGAGGGGAGGGTTGGCCACTGTGTGTGTGTGTGTGTGTGTGTGTGTGTGTGTGTGTGTGTGTGTGTGTGTGTGTGTGACCATATCAAGTGGCATGGATGAAGTAAAGTTTTGTTGTTAATAAATAAAAATGTGCAAAATTTGCGGGCTGTTACATATCACTACATTAGTTGTGTATGACTGGTGTCATATTTGCTAAAGTAAGTGTGTGTGTGTGTGTGTGTGTGTGTGTGTGTGTGTGTGTGTGTGTGTGTGTGTGTGTGTGTGTGTGTGTGTGTCAGTTGTGCAGTCCAGTTGGCTCTGTGCAGTAAACACCATTCCTTCAGTCCCACTGTGGCTGAAGAAAAGACTCCATATAGATTCAACAACAAGGAAACATAATTCTGGGTCTGATCCTGCAGTTAGCAGCTGGACGTGTAAAGAGCCTGCTGGGACCAGACACAGGTTTCACTAAAACAGGGTTAGTTTACATCCGGTCTCAGGTCTGACCATGATTCAACCGTGCTGTTAGTCCAAAACTCGGGCAACAAACAACAATATATCAGTGCAACTCACCGAATTCAGCACATTTTCGTATTGTTATTGTAATATTATTCCCTTAACTTTCAACAAACTACTACAATCTACAGTGATCAACAGAATCTACAGAAAGAGACGACGTGTATATCAGTACTGTATGTGTTAAAAGTTTTGGATGCCGTGACGCGATAAACGAGGCCAAACACCACATTTTCTCTCAGGTTTTGGGATTCTCTTCTTCACATAAGCTGCATGTAGCATATATGGAAACACTGGGCTGTCATAGTGACAGTGATGATGTCCTGAGGCTGCTTTGATTCTACGAAGGTACATAGGTAGAAACTCAGATGGATCCATTCATGCATCACAAAACCCTAAAAAACATGATGTCACCTGAGGAAAAGCTGCGTTAGACACTAGTCATGAAGGAATTTCAATCAATTAGAGTCTGTAGTTGCTCATCTAGACCATCGGTTGACGTATGCATGACGTATGTATTTTAACTCATCCCACACTCATACAACACCATCACCCATTACTAGTCCAAACTACTGTAGAACACGGTTACCCGCTCACATTACTCTACCCCAGAGGTAGCGTTAAAGTGTCTGTGGTGATGAATCCTCCAACCTGAGCAGACAGGTGGACTTCGCACATGTCAAAAACGGTCACGGTTCTTTTATCAGGTGAGCGAATGAAGGAACGAACTGTAAAGTGATTGGCCAGATGATGCAGTGACAGGTCATGACATCTGCTGCTCAGGAAGTGACCCAACACCTCTGAATAAGAGGAGAAGGAGAACTGATGTTTTCTCAAGACACATACTATAAACAGAGAGTGATCAGAAGTACAGCTTTTCCTGTCCATCCCTTTTCTTAGACATTATATTTGAAATTTACATTGACTTTAGGTGCAGATATAAAACTGCTACAGTTTGTAAGCTATGGTAAAGTTCTGAATAAGCACATAGTATATTAGTGATCGGCGCTCACTTGCTTTGACTTTTGCTGTGTTTAAAGACATGGACGTTCATTACTAGAACATTCTCCTTAAAAATTAAATGATACTTTGAGTTGTTTTTAAGTCTAAAAGTTTTTGCATGCGTTTTATTGAATGAAATTGAAAATGTTTGGCTGTTTGATTTTGTTATTTATAAACAACTAATTAAAAAATACCCTAAATATTAATTAACAAAATTAGTCATCAGTTGTAGCCCTTTGTTTCTAGTCAGTCAACATTTATACATTTGCATTTGAATGTATTGACTTGATCTGATTTTTATCCCAGCTTCTCTCTTTGTCCACTTAACCCCTGAACATGAGTCACCTTTGACCTCGTGACCTAACGAGGAGTCAACACTTTAAAAGTGAAGGGTCTGTAGAACTGACTGAAGTGGCCAAAAAAAGGCTTTTAGTTCAGCACAATCTGATTCACTGCAATGTCATCAGGTGATGTCAGATTAACATACGAGCCCTGCTGAATTCCTCTGGAAACACTTTAAAAGCTCATTATTGGACGGGATCACCTGTTAAATGGGTTTTTGCCATGTGGTTCTCCTCGGCTGCGCCACAATCTGCGGGTTCTTGAGCAGTAGCTGGACAGAGGAACCTGACACCAACTAATCAGAAGGGGGAGGTGAGGTCAAGGTCAGAACAAACGTCCAAATATCAGGCCCAGTTGATGATCAACAAGTTCAAGGTGTCACTAGATACGGGTCTGACCAAGAAACCTCTAACGCACTCTTCAACTGACCCTGGTCTCAATGCACTCACTCCTTCTTCACTTCTACCACCAGGTCAATTCTTCTGAATATTTGACCCCTTAGTTTAAGATTCTAATGTTCTTATTGTTTCTTCAAAACAATAAGGAAACCAACTCAGGAAACTATTACTGATCACTATCAAGATAAGAGATAAGATAAGATAAGAAAAACCTTTAATAGTCCCGCAGTGGGGAAATTACCTCTCACAACAGCAGTACAGATGAGCAAGAATACAGGAACAGAACAGTTCTGTTAGAGACGACCACACATGTTTTTATAAAAGAGCATTAGTCAGTTGAATGCAAAGATGGATCAATAAATACTTTACAATACTTTCTGATTTGGACCTCAACATTATAAAAAATACATGTGTTGATGATAAGAAAAGGACGTTGTACTGTGAAGTAGTGGGCTTAATAGAGTTTGCCAAAGGAAAATATCTCCTGGATTGAAATTTAAATCTAAGATCGTTTTTTTTCCACAAGGAGCGACAGACTCCTGAACTTCACCTCTGCAATAAAACACTATAATCTTTAGGCTCCTCTTCACAGATCGATTACTTATGACCCCCCCTTGGGACTTCCTGGTCAAAAAGTCATTTGTCAGTATTAGGGTGGATCATGTTAGGAGCCACCGTAGGTATAGAGGTTAGGACACAGCAGTTGAGTAAACACCAGTTGGGGTATCGCTTTCAGGCCGGCTGCTGGCCTCACCTTAGAGTAAACAGAGGCAGCGTTCGCTCAGGTATCAAACCCAGCCACGATTTATGCATAAAAACCTACTCATTTCTGTCAAGCAGACGACACAGTGGAAGCAGAGAGATGATGACAGGCTGTCTGTGGCTCCTGTCTGGTTAACACAATCTGAGGCCCTGTCTGGGTGGAGGGTTTCATAGCAGCTCAGACTGTGAGCTGCAGGACCTGGACTGTCTGAAGGCTACGTTAGGCCCGGTTAAAGAGTTAGCAATAAGGATTGTTTTTCCTAATACTAGAGAGTATTTTAAGAAATGTTCTGACATTAAGGGCTACAAAATTTAGAGTCAACATCAAAATTTGCATTCGCAACATGTGCAACATCAAAATAAGCGGCTTGTTTTATTTACCTACATGAACTCCCAGCAGGCTGAGAGTTCGCTCCCCAAAGCCGGACAAAGAACATGGTCAGTAAAGGTCGCGACCTTTCACTCATCAGGTTCACGTCCGATCACAGGGTCACAGACCTGAAGCGTGTTTCTGCCTGTGAAGTAGCTGGTTACGGAGTTAACACTCTCAGAATCTACAGTAGTCAGGGGGAATAAAGTTTCCTACACGGCTTCTCTACCAATTTACTACTGTAATAACTGAGCAAAATCACTGCATTAACTAATACTGTTTCAATATTACACAGAATAGCTGTATAATTGATATTTGTTACTTTATTGGCTGTAAATGGACAATGGTCATATTTGTGGTCATTATTATAACTACCTGCCCAAGTGATGCTGAAAGAAATTGTTTCTTCTTCTTCCTTCCTTCCTTCCTTCCTTCCTTCCTTCCTTCCTTCCTTCCTTCCTCCTCCTCCTCAAAACTGAACACTAAACTTATAAAGCTTTGAGCTCCATCTCATCTTAAAGATAGCTCCACATCTGAGTGCTGGTCTGCTTGAGAGAGATGGTTCAGGCCAAGGCAGATAATTGCATGACTTGAGATGACTTTGGTTATGATTTAACACTTATGCTGTAAATAGACTGACTCCATTTCTAGGCCCTTTTTATAACCTGGTACAAAGCTGTAAACATCTCACTGCTGGTTTGGCATTGAACTTTTAGTCTCTAGTCCGGTGTTTGACACTAAGATATCACATTTCCAAAACAGCGGTGACTCTCCATGAGGCTGATGAAATATTCAATGATGCTTGGGTTTCAGCTCTTCACCAGCCTGAATCCTGTGGCTCACACCATAGCATCCCCCCGGGCATGTCGCCCTCCAGACCAGCACCGCCCTCACTGGAGTTTGGCCCTCGTCAGTGGGAAGCGGGCCCCTGGGAGCCATTTATATCTCCACTCCAAGCTTACAGGGCAGCGCTCGTACCCCTGCACTACTCTGCCAAGTGTTAAAAGAGAGATTCTTAAATATGAAGCAGCTATATGTACCACGGCCTGGAGCTTTAAATGAGCGCTTCATCTAGGTGGGGGTTGAGTTTTCTCTTCTTACACCCAAAAGCACTCAGAGCCAAGGCCAGCTGTCTGTTGACAGACCGGCCATCTTGGAAAGTTTTTCTGTGGGTGGTGTTTGAGGGAAGGTCAATGATTCATTGGATTTAAACATGATATAAATGTAAAGACTCAGCTTCAGAAGACTGAAAGCAACAGACTATAAACAAAAACAAAAAAAATATGCAAACATAGTAAAAAAAAATGCTTTAAAAGAAAATTAAAACAAATACAGTGCTGTGACAGTGAATATGCAACAGCAGATTACTTTTACTACTTTTTACATCAATAAAATGCAGCAGTTTAATGGAAATAAAACTCTAAAAGAACCAATTGTTTTGTTTTTTTTAGAAATATCTATATTTTTATTGCTTGAATTGCTGATCATTTGTCTGTTCAGGTCATTTCATATACTTCCCTTATATTGGTATTTTAGTTTTTACAAGATGATATGATAGATAAAAACTATATTCTGCCTCGAATGTGAAAGTGTGAAATGCCCTTTCAGAAGATTTGAATTTAATATTTGCAGGTTAAAAAAAACAACAACACAATAAAGAATATTCCACTATGACACATCGTGACATAACGACAGGAAGTGTGGGAACATTGCTTCAGTGAAACCAGAGTTCCAGAGTGAGGAGCTGGGATAGCCGAGTGCTCCCAAAAATAAAGCCCAAAGACTCCGGGGCCTCCAATTGGGAATGTGAGCTATGGAGGCCTCTAAGCCCTGGGACCAGATTCCTGCCTAAAATAGCGACCTGAGCAGAGAGAGACGTTCTGAGGCCACAGAGCAGCTTTCTGCAGGAATTTACACTTCAGTTAATTGGCGGTTTCTTCAAAGTGCTGGCAGACAGAATGAAGACCCAGCAATATTTGTCATATTTGCTTTATGGCAGGACTGCCCTGACCTGTCACCTGCTGACTGTAGGCCCATTATGATGCTGCTGATTGTTGTCAACTATTTACCATTATCTGCAAAAGACTGCGATCACTAAACAACTGCTAGAGATTTTAAGTCAGATATCAAGCTGTTAATTTTTCTTTAATTTATTAAGGCAACTGTTTGAATTCTTCTCATAATGAAAGCGTTCACACCCTGGTTGAATGCTGGCAAACACACCCGAGTCATTGTTTGATTAAAATAAGTCATACTCATCGATTACTGTAGACAATATTATACTGGAATACAATGAACAATATATTGAGACTTAGGTAAACATAAATAACTTGATGATAAATGGTGGTGTGATAACTGACACATTTTAGCACAGACAGCAGCAGGTTATGTCGTCCAACCTATTACTTACAGCCCCCGTAACAGAGGGAGCAGAGACAAAACAACGTCTGTATGGTTTATAACGTTGAATGTGTCTATGTGGAAATGACCTATCTGAGCAATAAAGATGAATGTGTTTGTCAGCTTTCTCTTTGATTCTCACTATAAAATAACACAACCACCATCTGATGAGCACAGTAATAAAAAAAACAATAATAATATAAACAACTCACCCACTAGAAGACAGAACCGTCAAATGAGACAGACTCCAGTCACAGTGAAAGACTGGGGGCAGATAACAAGTAGCGACCAAGCAGTACTACAAGGTTGGCTTAGATGTTCTATAATAATCACGTTCACAACTTGTTTAATATTTTAGGAGTCCAACCACAACTGTAACACGCAGTGAATGTCCCCGAGGCTTCAAGCAGCAGTGCAAACACAAACAGACACGAGGTTAAGGTCTACTCACGCTATCTGAGGCCTACTGCGGGTCAATCAAGCTAATCACTTAGCGTTAGCTATTTTTTCCTTCCGGTAACTTCTTTTTATAATGCATGATCCTCACTAACGCCTCTTTGTCGTGTTTTTCGCTAACTGCACTAAGTACAAGGTGACTCGTCATGTTTATTTCATCAACGTCACCTGCTTCCAAACTTGCCATCAACCGCTGCAGTTGTGGTGCAGTACCCGGTTCCACCACTATCACTAAGAGCAATGCATCATCCGTTAGGAGCCAGAGGGGCGCTGTTTCACCCTTTGAAGAAAGTAGTTTAAAATGATAAGAATAAGAAAACCTTTAATTGTCACAGTGGGGAAGTTGCTTCATACAACAGCAAAGAGCACAGTATGGAGTACAGAAGTACAGCGACAAAATTAAAAGTGGGTAGAGTGAATATGGAGTCATTGGAAGGGTTATTGCATGTTGTATACTGTATGTTGTAAATATGAATCTTGCACTGTTTTGCACAAATTTTGCACAGAAGATTTATTGCATATTGTATTAATGTATAAATATTGCACAGAGTTTGCACAAATATTGCACAGAGGAGATTACTATATAAACCACTGATGCAGTGGGTGAGTTCATGTAGCGGGAGGTAGTTAACAGTTCTGATTAGACAGTGTGACAGCAGCAGCTGGGAAGGATCTGCAAAATGTCTCCCTCACACCAGGGTGGATCAGTCTGCTACTGAAGCTGCTCTCCAGAGCAGGCAGAGTCCAGAGGGTCCTCGCTGCTTTATGGTCCGTTTTCTCTTCAAACACATTCAACCCAGATTCTGTAACTTTGAAGCTGTTAAAATAAGCGTCTTTATCTGAATATGGTCGGATCCAGTTTACTGATGCATGTTTGAGCCTCATAAAGAGTCCGCCAGTGGGTCAGAGTCCTGGTCCATGATGGATGTGAGTTTAGCCAGGACCCTTCTCTCACCACCTCCTGCACCGTGTCCAGAGTGCAGCCCAGGACAGAGCTGGACTTTTTGATGATCCTGTCCAGTCTCTTCCTGTCCCTCACTGTGATGCTGCTGCTCCAGCAGACCACGCCGTACAGGACGGCTGATGCCACCACAGAGTCAAGGGCTCCAGGAGTGGCCCCTTCACTCCAAAAGACTCCTCAGCAGGTAGAGTCTGCTCTGACCCTTCCTGTACAGTGCATCCGTGTTATGAGTCCAGTCCAGTTTGTTGATCAGATGCACACCCAGGTACTTATGATGGGGTTAAGAAAAGGATTATGACTAACCCTATTTGTGAATATATAATTTATTATATTGCTTTAGAAAACAAAATGAACACATTGACAGTCACATTTGTTGTTGTTTTTAGGGTTTTTAAGGTTTATTGTGATCACATGTGACCACAGAGCTCTGTTTTAAAATCCTAGGCCGTGTTCGTGGTTGATATTTCTTTATTTTGCTTTCATTTTGGATGATTTGCTGCTATGTTGAAAATATATATCTTCACATACCTTGTAGTACATGTATATACAGTATATCTTATAATAAGTAGAATTATACACTTATATAATAAGTAGAATTTATTGATTGCATCTCTGTCCGTCTCTGTCAGGCAGAGTTCACAATGTCAGCAGGCAATGTTTCCTGGGCTCAATGAGGATCAGAGCTGTTATGTGTTTCACAGATGGACAGACACCTGTTGTAATGAGACAATGACCCCCAGCCAGGAGGTCAGAGGTCACAGAGCTACACAAACACACTGACCTGCTTCTGTAGGTTGATCAGATAGAGCTGTATTCATGGTACTGCAGGAAGTAATAAAGTACTGTTTAAAGTTCACATTACTTTGACTTAATAACATTAACAACACAAGAAAATAACAATAATAGAGGTATACAAAAAGGAAATTATGGTTATACCAAAGATACAGAAAGTTTCTATTTCTATGAATTAAAATATAACAACCTAAAATAATTAAAGATAAATCATAGGTAAGTAAAGGACAATTGTGAAGACCCAATAAACTTATTTGCACTTCATTTCAACATAGTAAAAGTGTTGTTGTAAACAACTTCAGCAGCTTTAGCTCTTAAAACTGTATTTGTATTTGTATGTATGTATTTCTTTCCTGTTACAAACTAAACTGATTGACAACATAATTGTAAGTATGTCATCTGTGTCCTAGCATTTAAACAAGGAGATCATCAGAAAAGTTTAGGTTAGAACAGGTGACGTCTCAGGATAAAAAGGTGACGACCTGATGTCAAACCTGCACAGTAAACTGTGTGGGTCATAAACTCAGAGTGGAGCTGCAGTGTCAGCAGTCCAAACACTGGTGGAGCATCTGGAAACACCATCCACCTCCACCTCTGACACTGCTTCCACCGTGTAGCCCCTTCAAGCAGGCCTGAGGACACTGGAGGGCCTCGTGGGGGGCAGCAGCTCGTCTGAGGACCTGAGGGAAGTGTTTGGGAAGGAAACTCCCACGGGGGACAAACGATCCTGCCATGTTACCGAACAGGACGCCGCGACCTGGAAGTCTTGTTTTCTACATCAGACTCAGCATGGGAGACCAATCTCTGCACGGCCCCATGGGAACTAAAGCACTGTGAAGAATGAGGGGGAGATGGGTGCTGATGATTTTCATACAATATCTCTATCAGAAGAAGAATGAACTGTATTAAACGTCCCTCTACCATCACTCTACTGTACGTCACCTGGAGGAGAGACTGTAAAATTACATGACAGCTGTTATCTGCCAGATAAATGTGGAAGATTTTTTTATACTGTTATAAAATTACAGTAACATGAATTATGAGCACATGAACACTTGGCCTCATTTTACATGAAACTGGATGTATTGAATCCGAGAGGTACGAGAGTTTTGTAAACTGACATGAAAAAACGTCAGTGAAAGGAAAAACAGCACAAATGTAGATGATCCCAGTCGCTTTACTCTGGGTCTAAACACACCTGAACACAGACTGATCCCTCATGCCCCCTCAGGTTACCCCTCCTTATGTATAGCCTGCACCCCGACCCGACCCGACCCGGCCTGAGGTGCAGTCAGTGTGAGCTTCAGCCAGTTTGATATTGAATCCAATACCAGTGCTTAAATAAAACAAGGGAGCCGAGCTGCAGCGTCACCTGAAACAAGGCTTGTTTTATTTACAGTACCATGACTAGTCCATGACTTGAATTAGTAAATGTATTGAAGGGGGGCTTTTTTTCTTTGGCCTTCATTTGTAAAATAACAATGGTTGCACCATCATTTTAGAATGAATACAAGGAAACTGAGAAACAGAAACATTAAAAAAATGATCCAACACATGCAAACAGCCAAAAATGAGACAAAACAACTGCTCGAGACAACACAGCGCCGTATTTATCCAAATGTACAGTAATGACATTCCCTCCAGGTGAATCTGAGATACAGCAATGATGTGATGATAGATTATACGGAAATATCCATATATCTAAACATGGGGCGCCTTTGGGATGAACTGGCTGCCGGCTGTGAGCCAGACCTCCTCAATCAACACTAGTTAAACCTCACTAATGGACTAGTGGCTGAATATTCCTGCATCCAGGTTCAACATGTGGTGGGGTCCCACTACTTGGACCAGGAGAATGGAGGGTAGAACCTCGCTTTTTAGGAAGTGTGGCCCAGTGTCACAGCCGCTTCTTCTCTGTCATCGTTTGGACCCCACACTCTCTCCTGATCTCGCACACACTCAGGCTGCTGAGCCCCTTCCTGCTCCTCCTGGTTGGTTGGAGCAGCAGACCCCCCACCCTGCCCTGGCAGCGTGCCGGGCCGCGGAGGGCAGGCCGGCGCCTCCGCTTCTTACAGCGCCAAACTGGACGGGTCCACACATTGGCCTGTGAGTGGAAAGTGGGATTAGATCCTGCGGTTTGTCTAAATCCACTGACCCGGGGAAAAGAAAAGCTCCCACTGCGGTTTTCTGAGGCTGCCGGGGTCCGATTAAGAGCCTGGAACACCATTACAGAACATTTGAGGTATTTAGCCGGAGCGGAGCGACGGGCACTGACTGCAGCAGGTGGAGCTTTATGAGGCTCAAACATGCATCAGTAAACTGGATCCGACCATATTCAGATAAAGACGCTTATTTTAACAGCTTCAAAGTTACAGAATGTGGGTTGAACGTGTTTGAGGACAAAACGGACCATAATGCAGCGAGGGTCCGTCCAGCTCGTCTCTGATCCAGAACCTCCACAAAACAAGCGACCGGACGAGGCCTCAGTAAAAACCAAACACAAGGGGTGACGTCAGGAAGTCACAGCCTGAAACCATCCCTGTAGTTGAATGTGCGGCATTTAATAAAAGCTCAGTTGAACTCAGACACGTTTCACCGACATCATACTGAAGGTTTGAGCTGTTTACTAAAAATAGGCATTTTGTACAGATTAATCAGTTTTCTGTTGAGATACTGTAGATGTGATGGTTATTTACACACCTCAGGCAGATTATCATATAAACGTACACCCACCACCCACTTAGGCCTCCTCTTTGTCTGTAGGATGAAGTTTTGTACTAAGCAGATTTTACATTTCCAGACATGGTGAATTGGAGTGTAGCTTTTTGACCAGTGGTGAGGTTTTTCTTTGTATATCAGCAGTTGTCAGTGAATGACGATTATTCGCTTGCTTATTTTGTAATGTCAGACTTCTTCGCCCCATGAAGACACAGCTATGCTCCAACACCACAGTACATGCGCGGCTGTGCATCGTGTGACATTTCCTGTGTGAAGCACCTTGCAGCGGCTTAAGTGCAGATACTTGCAACCCCAGTGGGAATCAAACCTGGGACCTCAACGGTCAGAGTGCCTTGCTCTGCGCAGGACACTTGATCTGAGTCATATCGGAGGGTTTAAATGGGTTTAAATGAGGGCTCTGGGGAGGGGAGGGCTGAGGCGGTGGGGAGGAAGGGGCATGGGGTGGGTGTGTGTGTGTGTGCGATGGGGGCGAGGAGAGGAGATGAATGGCTGGCGTCAAGAAGCGCAGAGGGGCATTCTGGGAACTGGTCATGCTGAGGTCTTCCTTATGGCTCTCTATGAGAAATGGAGAGAGTGCGACAGGATCCACATGGAGCCGACAGCCAAGTGTTTTAGCTTCCTCTGACTCACACACACACACACACACACACACACACACACACACACACACACACACACACACACACACACACACACACACACACACACACACACACACACACACACACACACACACACACACACACACACACATACACACACACTCTCTTTTCTCTCTATAATTTTGTTTTGGAAAAACACAAGCTCATGTTTCCTCTCTCTGAGCGCCACCAGGGCTCTCATGCTTTCATGTGTCCATGCAGCTCTGACCCGCTGCTACTTAAGGAACGCTGTTTGGCCACCGCGGGGCTGAGGCCAGGGTTTGGCAGGCAGGCAGGTGCTGATGGACACAAACTCCATAATGCTGAGCAAACCGTGTGCCAAGAGGCTAATGGCAGCTTTGAAAATGCCAGAGGAACAGAGGGAGTTTGAGCAGAGGCTATGGGGAATCTGCCAACAGAGAAAACCTGCAGGATGCGGATGTTCCTACAAACAGTGGTAGTAAAACTGTAAAATCAAGCTTCACGCCACCTGATGGGTCTCACTACTGTAGTACATATGGGTTAGTGGCTACACAACAACAATAATCCTCTTCATCATTTAACACTTCCTGTCCGCTCATGATAAAGCTTTCACACAGGGGCAAACAAGGTAGAAAGGACACACACACACACACACACACACACACACACACACACACACACACACACACACACACACACACACACACACACACACACACACACACACACACACACACACACACACACAGGAAATCAGAGACTAAGAAATATCTAATAAACCTACTCAAAGTACGAGGTGCAAACAAATCCAGGAAACAACCTGGCGTCACTACCTGTAGGTGAGACCGGTCAGAAGCACAGAAACGTATGAGCCACAGGTGTGTGGGTTGGTGGGCGGAGTCAGAGGTCTGTGAACAGGACACTGTGCAGCTTAAGGTGCAAAAGCTCAAGAACACGGTCTGGTTTAGTAGAGAAATGATGAGAAGCAAATTTTTATAAAAACTGTCCAGGAAATGAAATGACAGATCAGGCACACACAAAACCTGGGAACAGTAAATTCCTCAGAATAAATATGAGTAAATACCAGAGGTTCAGCGACTGATGACTTACTGGACGGAAAGGACCAGTGTGACACTGCAACGTGTCAAACAGATAAACAGCCTGGGAGGTTTAAAGCAGTGAGTCGTAACATCGGGGTGTGAAGATGTAGAAAACCACCGAATGAATCAAACCAGCAAAACCAGCAAAACACTGAAGTGAATCCACTGCAGCTTTAACTCTGTTTAAATCACATTTTAATGTCCCTGTTTTGAAGCATCCACTCAGACGTGGTTTAAGGTGACGCCTCCTGGTCGTCAGCTGCTGAACCAATAGTTTTTCTAACCACTTGAGGAATGTTTCATCCAACTGTCGACGCTCAGCTCATCAAATGGTGATGTGGAGGTGTCCAACGGATACGTCACCATTTGCACGGAACAAGAATGTAACAAAGTGTGTGGACCACCAGAGGAGGACAGGACACCTCTGAGGCATCGTTAGGAGCCCACATCCAGAGAGGGTCAGGCTCTGCTCTGGCCCAGGTCTGGCACTGAGCTGGGTCTGTGTATGGGTCTGGTTTGGCCCGGGTCTGGCCCAGGTCTGGCACTGAGCTGGGTCTGTGTATGGGTCTGGTCTGGCCCGGGTCTGGCACTGAGCTGGGTCTGTGTATGGGTCTGGTCTGGTCCGCGTCTGGCACTGAGCTGGGTCTGTGTATGGGTCTGGTCTGGCCCGGGTCTGGCCCGGGTCTGGCACTGAGCTGGGCCAGTGTATGGGTCTGGTCTGGCCCGGGTCTGGCCCAGGGCTGGGTCTGTGTATAGGTCTGGTTCTGGGTCTGGTCCGGGTGTTTGTTCACTGCTGCCGTTCCTGTCGCACCACCAGGCCGACGCTCTGTGTGTGTTCCCTCCGGGAGCTCAGCTGGACGTCTGAGAGGACGTAGGGAATCAAACGGCCGGGGCTGAAGGTAAACGTGGAGCTGCTGTGATCTTAGCTGAGGTCTGAGGAGCTCCAGCAGAGCCGAGCAGGAGGGGGCCCGGTCACACGACGGGGGCCGGACTGGACACCACACGGGTCCTGTCAGAAACAGGTCGTAGGACATCAGACTCCTGCAGCTAATATTATGTTATGGAATCAGATATTTTATAGAAACTGACATTAAATCACCCAAAACATCCCAAAAAGAAAAATATATATTGCAAATATATGAAAATATATGATAATAAAATCTTTTACAACTTTTAGTAGCTATCAGAGCAAACTGTGAAGTATCAGACTGTGGAAGCTCCAGCAGGTTAAAGGGTGACAGACCACACAGAGAGAACACATCATGACCCCCCCCCCCCCCAACACACACACACACACACACACACACACACACACACACACACACACACACAGACACACACAGTGTAATGTGAGTCTCGTTGCTCTGATCATTACAGTGCATCATACAACCAGAAGAGTGCGTACACCCAATGACCAAAGCCTTAAAGTACAACAGACCTCTAAAAACAGGTCTGTCCTTTAATAAAAGGTCTGTTGGATTGTTTTTCGTCAGTGTTTAAATTCCCATCAGACTATAAAATTTTTGGTGACATTCTGTGTTGTTGAATTGTCATGCTCCTATTAACTGCTTTTCTTGTATTGAAATGCTGCAACAACTGGAAGCTCCCTTTTCTATATCACGGTTGACTGGTTTCCCACAGACCCTGAACACATCACGAGTGGAGAATGTGTTCTACCATCTTTAAAAATAGTCCTGTTTTGAACGTCCCTGTCCTCCAAGCATCACCATTCATCATTGTTTAATTTCTGACACATAACGCAGCGGCATCCATTTACCCCTCACTAGGCCACAGCCGGCTATATTTGCCCCTTTAATGAGGAGGGGGCATTCCAGAGGATCTCTGTGTGATCACAGCGTCTGGCACAAAAGGCAGCCAGGGGGTGTTGGGGAATTTACTTTCCTCTGATTTCAGGACAACAACATCCTTCAAAAGGCCAGCGTGCTGAGCAGCGGTTGCTCATCCACATGATGACAACAGCACGTAAGCGCTCACGGAACCAGCAGCCGGTGGGTTCTGGTCCCTGTAACCGAGCGGGTCCTGGTGTCAGGCACCAGCGGTGACACGTGGCGCCTGCAGCCTCGAGGGTCCTGTGCTCTGTCTCTAACTGTATTTGCCTCCGCCCACAGAGTTGGTAATGAACTGAGGAGTTTGAAGCTGATGATGATCTAGAAGAAACGTAACAGACAGCTGTCGTTTCAACAGTTTCACATGCACTGATCTTCAAAATCGCTCCTGAAGCAGTTGATCCTGAGCACCGAGTCAGATGATGTGTTTTTGTACCGTTTCCTGCACCAGCTGTTCTGTCTGAAGCATCAGGACATGAGCGCTGACATGAGTCCAGAGCGGCGGCATATTTATAATCTGGGTCATGTGATGAGAGACAAGAATTCAAAACGAGAGGCGGCGTTTCTCCGCGGGATGAGTCCTCTGGGAAACGGATTCTGGCTCCGCTTTCGCTGCTAGAGGGAGCTGCGGCTGAGAGCCCAGCATTCACACAAGGTCCAGCTGCAGACCCTGAATCAGTCAGAATCTGCAGGCTTCAAAGCCGCGACCATCACGTCGATGAGCGACGAGCAACCGTCTGCAGGGCGTGCAGAGTGTGAGCGGTGGGTAAAGCCACGGAGCCCCAGCGTGGACAACGAGGCCGTTGTTTGGCTGGTGGTTTACAGCAGGCAGCAGGTGTGAGAGCCGGCACCTCTCCTGTCACACCCGCCGTTTTACGTTCACTAAGTGTCTGCCCTCAGCTCCTGCTTCAGTATCTGTCTGCTTCTCCCAAATCACTTCATTTTTCCAATCAAATCATTTCCAGAGCGCAGAGATACTGTGAGATTTTAAAAGTCTGAAGACGAAGCAGATAAATGCTCTATCACTGATGTGGAACGGACTGTGAACGTACGAGTCCGAGTGAAGAGCAGCAGTGACGACACAACGTCTGAGAGAAGCTGAGTGTGTTGACACCTGCACAGACAGATGTGTGATAGCGTGGACCTGGGTGGAGGCTGTAACAATGGCAGGTAAACTGCAGCTCTTCGTCTGAGGAACCGCTGGGAGACACACTGTATAGCTGCTAGAGCGGGTTCTCTGAGATCAGTGTAACCCGTAGGTCCATCTGTGGGAGCACACAGCACTGCACTGAAGCCGCCAGTGTTTACAAAACTACACCTAGTAATGGAAGTCACTGCAGATGTAAAGGGAGTGAACATGTGGCCTCCATCACCTGGTGGAGGCTCACCGACCACCTGAAGCGAGTCTGTACTGGTGGGAATGGGGAGACTGGATCCCCTGGGGGGCAGCCAGCCCCTCCAGTCACTCATGGTTCCCCAAGTAGCCAACCTGAAACATGAGGAGAAGGTAAGGAGGGGGTTCACCCAAGAACCAGGGCCACGGAGGAGACTCAACTAATGGATGGTCAGCAGGTCGGTGTCCAAACGACTCGTAATTAACATGGCATCACCAAAATGAGATATTATCCTTCTCAATACAGATGCATTTAAGATAAATGTTAATGTGAGCAACAGGAAACCGCCTGGAGCTGATCCACAGGCTGAACCTCAAGCTAAATGCTAACATGCTCATTAGACAGCATGAAGTCGCAGCAGCTCATTAAAAAGGAGCTGACGACGGTGCGTCCTCTGGGGACCAGGAGTTTGGGACCTGCTTCAAACAGGTTGTCGTGTGGTGGATGAGACGCTGGTCTGTGGGTTCCTGCCTTCGCGGCGCCGGTGCCGGTGCTGGCCTGGTTCAGAACTGGCTGTGGTGAGAGCGTGTGTTCTGAGTCTGGGACGTCAGTGCTCTGAGCGTAATAATCATAATCTCATCATGGATTAATAAAGAAACCCGCTGTGCAATGTTGACCTCTGTGTTGTAAAATCACACTTACGCTGGTGCTAAATATTGTTTTTTTTAATAACTGGAGCTCACTCGTGTTGGCGTCATTTTTATTTTATAGACATTTGCTGTGCTCGCGCACCGGATGAACTAGAGCAGCTGACCGGGAAACCGTTGATCCGGAAAATTGGCCAGATTAATGCTGCGGCAGAGGGCCGTTGGTGCTGATGGCGTTTCCAGATGGACCGCGGCGTTGGCAGCGCTGGCATTTGTGCCGCCGCGCGGCCTCCGACCGCTGCCGCAGCTTTATGACTCGTGTCAATTCATGTGAGCGCCGAGGCCCGGACCCGGTCGGCAGCGGCTCGGGACACCTCGTTATCCGTCCCTGAAGGCAGGCCAGGTCTCGGGCCTCGCCGGGCCCTTCGGCAGGTGGTTCAGTCTGACCCATAAGTTATCCAACGGTTCCGACGGTGAATACAACTCTATATGCAGAGGAAACGACCAGAGGACATCATGGAAAAGCTCTCGTTACAAGCGCAGTAACAAAGTGGGTCAAATAGTAAATACTCAGCTGGGCGGTCAATTGAGTTACACAATGAAGCTGGTAAACAACAACTATACACTTGTTTCTTGGAAATGCTGCCTCCCAAGCGCTCGTGTGTGTGTCTCCAGAAGCCGGGCTGCGAGGCGGTCTGTGCTGCGTTGGCGGCGCTGGAGCTGCTGCATCTGCAGCTGAAGGAGCAGGTGGACGTCCTGCTGGAGCGGAACCAGTTGGCGCTGGAGCACGGCGACTCGCACACGGCCAGCGTGGTGACGGGCCGCCTCCTGACGCCCGCGTGGAGCGCCTGGCGCTGCTGGGAGGCCTCCTGAGCGGCGCCGCCGGCTGGGCTGCACCGTCGGCCCCACGGGGGGGGGGTACGTCCTGAACGAGCTGCAGGAGGAGCTCCGCCGATGACCCACCCGGGTCTGGGAGCGCTCACGCTGGGCTCACAGCAGGCTTTTAGTGAAAGTCCACATGAGGCCGACTGAGGACCACAGTAACATTTGGGAAAATGTGCTTATTTGGAATATTCTGTATCGATAAACTGTAAAGATGTCCAGTGTGGAGCTAGACACAGCTTCTCTGTCTAGTGTTAAAGCACATTTGGGACATTTAAAGTCAAAAAAGGGGAAATTTACTTTTCCTCAGTAAAATAAGTTTTAATATTCAGTTTAAGATTTTAATTATACCATAATAAAGAAAACAGACAAAACTACCCACATGAAATTATAATGAATCAATAGTTTTACTAACTTTACACATATTAACCAAGCGCATAAAAAGGTTGAGTCACATACTCACATGAATTGAATTTGTCACGTTTTTGTCATTGTGACCAGAGAATGACTTGTATTAAAGTTAACTAACCTGGCATCGTCCAAGCTAACCTAACTTAGCTTAGCTTAGCTTAGCTTAGCGCAACAATGCACATTCCAGCTGTTAAGAGCTGATGTTTTCACTAAAAAACAACAACAACCACCACAGTAACTAATCCTGTGCACAGGTTTATGTCAGCTGTTGAGTGAACAGGACACTATATAGACTGATGTTAAGTCTCCAGTATTAGTACACTGAATTTAGAATAAGTTATGTTTATACACATTGAGCATAATGTAAGTGTATTTTTCTAATTGTAGAAATCTGAACAAAGCTACCTTTTAATTGTGTATTTGACTGAATCAGTTAGATGTTTAAACACAGAATGTACATATTTTCCTACTGCACTAGAGCTTGTGAAATGTAAACATAACTTACCTTTAAAGTATTTTATTCCTTCTTTAAACTTGTTTGGTCTCGATAGGTGAACAGAGCTCCACTGGGGACGAAGCCATAATTAAATACCTTTTAGTTTAATGGTGCTTGTTTTTTTTCAAATGTAGCTGCACATTAATGTGATAATTGTGAAGTTTGCCGTAATTAGTCTTTTTTAGATACAGCTACAGTTAAATAATTATTTAAACATTACCACATTATTAGACTTAATTCCTGTACCTCCAACTGTTTAATTTTGACTACAGTGTAGTTGTTGTTGTTCATAGGTGAATAAATAAAAGATGTGTATCTGAGTCTATAATGACTCGAACTCAGTATTTCTCCCACGTCACTCAACAATATGCTCAAATGCTACTTTTAAATAATTTACATTTTTTAACTTCTGTGTGATTTGGGACGTCAGGGTTTGGTCCAGGTCCAAAAGGCCTGTCTATCATTTTTGAAGTGATCCTCTTTTGATTTTATTATTTTGTAGCTGCCTCTGACCCTCTATGACATGCGAGACACTGATCAGTCCACAGTCTGAAAGACAGCTCGTCTTCGGTGCTTCATCTGACTGGGACAGTCTGCGCCAGGGTCTGCTGTGCAGCGCCCTCTAGTGCGGAAACGTGGTACTGCAGCTGCATGAACGAGTGGCGGCAGCTGCGAGACGAGCCGCAGAGAGTGACGAAAAGCACCAACAGAGAAAATAAGACCATCGACGTTTGCTTGGTTACTGTGTTCACACTTTCATGCACTATTCACACTTTAAAAATGGTGTAAGACTGCACAGACATCAGCCGCTCGCTCCGTTTCCTTACACAACGATTGGATGAAGATGTATTTTAGAGTTAAGCTGAAATAATTCGTGAAGTTTTTCCCTGTTAAACGTTTTTATATATGGTTCAATCATTTCCACCTAAAACTGATTTTAAAACTAGACCTCACTACTATTGCAGTTAATGAGGAGATCAAAGATCACTGTTGTATAGACGAAACATATTCCAGTTGGTAGGAATAAATGGATTTATGACTAATTTAAATGCATCATTGTGATTTTGATGAGACAATTTTTACCAGATCTTACGCGTCCAGATGTGATATTTTCTGCTTTAATTTTTAAAAAGAGCTTTTAAACTTTAATTGTTGACATAAATAAATACATTTTCTAATAAATGTATTCGGTTCAATTTGCTTTGTATCAGAATGTCGGTTTCCGCATTTCAGCATTTTAGTTTGACTGCACATGAAGCTTACAAGTTCGTTAAAAAGTTGTGAACTTTCCCTGTAGCTTAAATAGAACACTGCAGTTAAGCAGATACAAATGGTTTAATAATGAAAGCTCGTCCAGTGGACGCATAATTGGAGGCAACTGTGTAAACAGATAAAAATAAAACTGCTGTAATGATCATAATAAATATCTTCAGCTACAAACACCTTATCAATAATACAGCTGACAAATGAAAAGTTGTTATTTTTATTTATGTGACAAATGCCTATTTACTTTTAGGAGATTATGTTTACCTTATTTTTTTAATTTTTTTACAAATGTATATGTATATTTGTCATTCTCAAACGACTCCTATCACACATTATTAATAAAATGATATACCAAAATAAAAGATTTTGTCAATATTGTTCGAATTAAAATCCAAATATTTTAAATTGATAAAAAAATAATAAGAGCCAACCAAACTGTCAACAAAAATAAGATTCTGAACAAAGCGCCGTGTTGGTGAGTCTGTGGTTGTCCAACACGTGTTCGCTCCCCGCTGTGTGCTGCAGTATATTATCCTGCTGTTACTGCTCTGTTAGAGGTAATTGTACACTAATTACTGTGAAGTTGTAAACCCCCCCGCTGCAGGCTCATTGGTCAGAGCCCAGCGGGCATCATCAGCGGAGCCCCTCCGCTCCGGGCGTCTCAGGTATAAGAGGCTCCAGGTCAACAGCTGAGGGCACAGAACCGTTTGTGACAGGACTCTACATTCCCCAGAACCACCGAACCTGCTCCGCCCCATGTCCGCTCCTCTCACTTGTCTTGAAAACAAAAGCATCTTTGGCTGAACGCTTTCCGTCGCCGCCACTGGATTGTTCGTTGGTGAGTTCGGGACGGAACCATGGAGTTGTCGGATATCTCTTTCCCGATCCCCGCCGCTGACGACTTCTACGACGACCCCTGCTTCAACACCAGCGACATGCACTTTTTCGAGGACCTGGACCCGCGGCTGGTGCACGTGGGCCTGCTGAAGCCCGACGACTCCTCCTCTTCGTCCTCGTCCTCGCCTTCCTCCTCCTCCTCCTCCCCGTCGTCCCTGCTGCACCTCCACCACAACGCAGAGGGCGACGACGACGAGCACGTCCGCGCCCCCAGCGGGCACCACCAGGCGGGCCGCTGCCTGCTCTGGGCCTGCAAGGCCTGCAAGCGGAAGACCACCAACGCGGACCGGCGGAAGGCGGCCACGCTGCGCGAGCGCCGGCGGCTCAGCAAAGTCAACGACGCCTTCGAGACCCTGAAGCGCTGCACGACGGCGAACCCCAACCAGAGGCTCCCGAAGGTGGAGATCCTGCGTAACGCCATCAGCTACATCGAGTCCCTGCAGGCGCTGCTGCGCGGCGGCCAGGAGGACGGCTTCTACCCGGTGCTCGAGCACTACAGCGGGGACTCGGACGCCTCCAGCCCCCGGTCCAACTGCTCCGACGGCATGGTGAGTCCACGGCTGGCAGGACGCGTGGGCGTCCCCGAGTAAACGTCTGCTTTGGTCTTTGGAGGTCGCAATAAACCTAGATCTGCCTTCTGGTTGCAGCGGATATAGATTTACTTCAATTTAAATTTAAATTTCACTCGCCTCCTAACCTCAGTTTAGCCAACGACCTGGGCTTCAGGCCGTTTTGGATTTCTCTGCTCGAGCTCATAATCCCCTTTCTTTTCTTAGTCTTCATTTTGAAAAGCGCTGTATTTGTATTTCGTTATCTCGCACCGGTCATGTTCTAATGAATCACAGTAGTAAAAATACAAAGACAAAGTCCAAATACACCTTTTATAAATGCTGGCAATATGTCAAAATAATCTACAGGACATCGTTGTTATTATATCATTAGGTTATTATTTGTATTATTATTATTAGCTCATGAATTAATTATCATCCAGTTTTTCCACTTGCTTCTGTGCTGAAATGTGTAAAGCAGTTCCGTGTAGAAATGTCTAAATCAACGTCTTTTTATTTCTTCAGGCGGATTTTAACGGACCCACCTGTCAGTCGACCAGAAGAGGAAGTTATGACAGCAGCTCCTATTTCTCCGAGACGCCGAACGGTAAGAGCTCTTTGCTATCGTCATTATATGTTATAAAAAGGAAAAACGTTCACCTCTGACAGTGAAACAGACGAAAAACGGCTGGAGAGGCCACTGTGATATGTATGACTAATTATATGAACAAGTGACCACTTATCTTTACACTTTTACTTAGTATTATCAGACAAAACCACGTTAATTTAATTTACAGATAAGCTCAAAGACTAAAAAAGCAAACAAATGAAACAATCAGTGAATTTTAATGTTTCATGTTAAAGTCAGAAAACCAAAATACCAGCTTTGCCTGTGGCCATAAATAAACTTATCATTTAAGTTAAAGTAAAAACCTGTCTGTCTGCTTTAAAATACTCCAAAAGTATTTCTTATATCTTATAAAATTTAATTTCCTCCTCTGTCTCATCTGCAGGTGGTCTGAAAAGTGAGCGGAGCTCGGTGGTCTCCAGTCTGGACTGTCTGTCCAGCATCGTGGAGCGGATCTCCACCGACAACAGCAGCCTGCTGCCAGCTGCCGACGGCCCTGGCTCCCCGGCCCCGGATCCAGCCGGTGAGACGCCGGCCCCAGGGCCCCAGATCCCCTCCCAGAACACCAGCCAGGACCCCAGTCTGATCTACCAAGTGCTATAGGCCCTTACACACGGTCATCCACTGGGACACTGACCCGTCACACATCCATCACAGTGAAAACATTATTTATGCTGAGTATTCACAACCGGTTTGCTTTTTATTTTTTAAACAATATATCTTAGAATTTTTCTCAGTATTTTTACCACAACCAATTAAATTTAACTTTTTGCCAAACTCATGGAAGCTCACTCCTCCCAGAAAAAACCCATTAAGATTTATTTGTTGCTACACGTGCTTACTATTATTTGTAGAAAGTACCAACCACCGTCTTCATCATCAGGAACTTCTATGTATACATTTTTAATGATTTTGTAGTATGAGAAGATGTGTTAAAAAGTCTAAAATTGGTTATTACAAGGGCTGCAACTTAATTTAGTCTTAATTCAATACTTGTAAAATAAGGAATGATAAAAGCTGAGCATCACACTCCACGAACCACTGGACAGTAATATTATGCTGTAAATAAGTACAGTTATAGCCTGGAAGTAGCTATATAAAAGACATTTTTCTGATGTGATTATACTTTATAAATTATGATGTTAGATTCTTAGGAATAATTTTCCACTTCACTTGTATAATAAGCCCCAGATTTATTGTTTAAGGGGCAAACGTTTAGGTTAAACCTTGAAAATATTTAAAACAACTGTTTTACTGGTAAATACAATCCAGTTCAATTCTTGCTGTATTTTGGTTTAATTTTAATTTATGAAGAAATATTTTAAGGCTCAGCTGTATCATATGTCAGATGGATTTTTTCTCCTTTTCTGTGTCTGGAGGCCAGAAACCATCCATTTACATTCCTCCACTTTCATCCATCTGAAGACCTAAAAGCCCCAGCTGTTGTTTTCCGTCAGGAAGAAATAACTACAGTTACCATGTGAGGTATTTTAGAAAGTATAGCAAAAAACCCACAAATTTCCACAGTGAAACATTTAGTTTATGGGGAGTGTTGCTGTATTTTCCCCATAAGGTTCAAGCTTCCTTTTTATCAATTAAAGATTCAGATTTTCATTCTCTGCAGCAGAGGACCATTATCTCTTTCTGTACATACTGTGTAAATAAGAGCTGATTTCTTCCAACTGAAAGTATTAATTATGTATTTAATGTTTCTGTCTGTATGTGCTTATGTTTGTTGTGAAAAATGTTAAACTTTATATTTATACATTTGAAAACTGAGTGACAGTCTAATGACGAATAAATGAACCTGCTTATTTATAAAAAAAGTCTACTTTTTCATTTTAATAATATTATGTTTGAATTTATTTCATCATTAAACATTTCCTATTTAAGTTTATGAATAAGTCAATGTTTATTTGAATTAAAAGGTAAAAGCAATGCATTAAGTATTTATACAGCTTCGATTAAAAAGGAATAAAATACTTTACAGAGAATCTCAACTGTTGCCTTCATAAATATTTTATTCATAACTTTAACTTTTGCCCCCCAAAACACTGAACACTAACATTGTAAAATTTAGTTGGCTTTTAAACAATAAGAATTTAATATATTTGGACTTACGACGAGGGACATTAAAGTATCTAAAAAAAGGTAAAAACATTGCATCAAGCTTGAATAAAAGAAAAGGCCAATAAATGTTTTACCTTTTACATGAAAGTCTGAATAATGAGGAACTTGCTGAATAACAACATTCAGCAGGACATTCAACATAAACTTCAACCTGTCCTTGACTTTGTATCAGATTTAAAGACCCACAGCGCCACCGTGTGACTGGGCAGGAAAACAGCATCTAACGAGTCGGTTTGTGTGAAGCAAAGATTGTAGAAGCGCCTTTAAAATGCCAAGTTGCTGAGTTCACCTTGGCTCATTTACGACTCGGGGCCCTGCTTACTTTAAAATAACTACAAATAAAATAAATCCCACATGTCTGGTAAGTGTCCTTCCACAGTAAAAACATACATATATACAAATATTAAGGGTTTGTCCACAGTAGACGATAAGGATATTTCTAGAAATGAGTTTTCCAGCAACAAACCTTTAGTTTGTCGTAGTGGATTATGATGTTTAGATTGCAATCTTATCATTTCACCGAACAATATTTGTCGAATTAAAAAATCTCTTACCTTTTTTCTGCCCTGAAAAGCTTAATTTACCTGTAAATCGAAGCTAGTTTCAGTTAATGCCACTTCCTGTGTGTCACTCAAATCAGTCCGGGTGCGGGGCTTTATGACCAAGGGACACTGTCGGTAAAAGGACGTCTATCCTGCAAACGAACCTGAGGCTTTTTCTCTTGTGCTAAGTATATTGTACTGATTCAATCAATACAATTAATAAAACGTTTTGAAATGAAGCAATACTTTGTGGACAATAATCAGTCAGTGGACAATATGTAAGACTAAATCACTGAACTTAACATTAAATTCAACTCTGCATTTAGAAGACAGTGTTGAACAAATGACTTTAAAATTGCACAACTAAAAATACTGAACTTTATTGGTTTCTGAATGACAACAGATCTACAGACATGGCTTGAGGAGTCACACTTTATTTACAAAAATACTGAGAACCAAACAGTGGAGGGCGAGGAAGCGTGACGGCGAATCAGTGTAGTACATTTCATTCCTAGTGAGCAGCAGCTAGAGGCTCCTGGTGGGTGGTGTCAGGGTGTGCGTCGGTAACGGCCGACTGAAGCTCAGCGTGACCTTCCACACACGGCGCGTTGCTTCGTCAGGTGTGTGTCCCAGACGGTGGCAGTTTGGTTTCTGACTGGCCAACCTACTTTCTGCGGCGAGCAGCGGCTCCCTTCTTGCTGCTGTGATGTCAAACACAAAAGCATTGGGAAACGTCAGAAATGTGGCTTTGGAGCCTTGGCTGAGCCTAGTTGAACCCACCTGGCTGAGCTGCCCTAGTGCCTTGCTCAAAAGACTCTTTAGAAATGATTTGAGATGTGCTGTTTTTCGCTGAAACATGTTTCATAGCTAGTGTAAAGCAGGCACAACAAATTAAATAGATAATATGTAGATAATTTTATTTGAGCATGTTAGCGTTAAAACTCCCCCCAGAAAACCTGCCATTATTGTTCTGTATTTATTTACTGTTTGACCTTAAACAAACCAAATCTCGTTTTGCTGCATTTTACTGATGAAGCTGCTTCTGAAGCTAACGTTGCTCATTACAACATAAATACAACAGATACTTGTATATACCAAGCCAAACAGGAAACAGAAGGCTGAGAGAGTCCAGAGTTTACAAAAAAGAATCTAGGCGCTAAAGCAACGTGTGCTTTTTCCATGTCCAGAGGAATCTCAGACAACATGCAGATGATGGCAGACGCACCACACACCCAGAAGTGTTTAACCAAGCAAACCCATGCAGCTCTTACCTGTACGGACTGAAGGGCTACTGAGTCCAACAGCCACCACATTATGGTTGTAATGGACCCAGACACAGAAGCTAAATGGTCAGTAAAGACTGAAAGCCCATGACCTGCTCAATGAAAAACGATGCATCACCTCATAAAGATCCATCATTTTTCAAAGGGGACCGGGCAACAGACAGAAACACACTTGATTTTGGGATCAGCTACAAATATATTTAGGTCAGTTAGACGTCGTCTCAGCCTAAACAATGCTGTTAGTGGGGAAATGTCATGTTTAACATGTGGTTTGTCACAAGGTTGACGTCTTGAGAGAACTGCACCATAAGTGGTTGTTTTGTCTTGGACAGCTTTATCTTGTTAAGAGGTTCACCCAGATGAGTGGGAGTTAATTACAGTAGAGTTACATCTGGAGATTACTGGGTGTCAGTGAACGCAGCAGGAACACTACTTACTGCTTCTGCAACACATCAATGCGGTTCCTGTACATGAGCACCTGAAAAACGACACAGCAGCAGCTTTAAGGCTCAGCAGGACACGGTGACCGCCGAGGAGTCAGACCCGTCACCTCGTCTCCACAAGCGCCGTGGCTCCAAGCTGCAGGCTGAGGCATCATGGGAAACCAAAACGGGCTCATGCACAGGTTCTGTTTTCACATATGAACAACTGATCGCTTCTAATTGTTTGTGCCTTGAAACGGCCGTTGTGGTTTCCCAACAAACAGACAGCTCAGCTTCGAACCTCAACAGGCGCTTCTTACCTGCTCACCCTCCACCTGCCTGAGGCTCACAGCCGCCCACCTTTATTTTCACTTAGTTTCTAATCAGCTGACTGTTTATTTTTGCTGGTCGTCTGTCCCGGCTCTGGTTCTCTGGCCTTCTCTCATGCTGACATGCAGCGAGCCTCAAGACCCTGCTCAGCTCTACTTACAATTTACTGAGCTCCTCCACTCTCTTACGCAGGGTTGTAACCTGGGAATCAAAGAGCAAATCCAGCGTTCAAATCCCACAGTGATGCGACGCTCGCCTGGACGGGGACCTCAGGACGCCAGCTGTGCCAACCTGGAATCTCTCTTTGTCTTTGCTTTACACAGATTTCTTTTACTAACGGTAAAGCGAACTCTGATATTAAAAGATGCAGTCATCTTATGTAGTTTAAGCCTGAACCATCTACTGAATCACTAACATAACTCCCTTAAAGTAGCAGAAGCCCATCGTTCCTTGGTGACGGCTCATGACGGGGCCTCACCTCATACTTCTGCCTCTTCAGTCTCTCCATGTGGTCGAACTTCTCAGACTCCAGCTGGGTCATCCACTGGTGCAGCTCAGTGATCTTTTCCCTGCAGGGAACGGAATTGCGTTTGTGTTCAGTCTCATTAGGTTTGTGCCTTTGCAAGGCTGAGAAAAAAGTCGTACCTCAGCTTCTCTTCATTCAGATGGTCAATGTTGAGAGCCTTGCGTCTGGCTGCCAGGATCTTCTTCTTCTTCTCTCTCTCAGTCTCCTTCTTCCCTCCTCTCTTCTGGTCAGCCTGTGCACACACATTCACACACGGGTGGAGACACGGGTTAACGCCGTCCAGCACAGACGGCCACATTTTGACAGGCTGCACTGACTCTCTGCAGGTGGCTGCTGTAGGTGGAGCCCATGCTGGACAGAGCTGACTTCTTCTTGGCGTCTTCATCTGCCTTCTTCTTGGCATCAGTCTCCTCCTTCATCCGCCTCTCCTCCTGGTTCACAAAAAACATGTCAGAGTGAGACCTCTGTGGCAGAGCATCTATTCGATGCTCTGGGGTGTGTGTGAGGCGCAGCAGGAAGCACTCAGACACTGGAGGCTGCAGGTTGGAGCTGCAACCACCAGGGGAACGTACGCACCTCACGTCTGGCCTGACGTTCCTTGTCCTTCTCAGCGCGGACCCTCTGCTGCTCAGCCCTCTCGGCACGACGCTTCTCCTGCAGAGGGGAAAAAGACAAGCTCTGACTGTGCATTTCACTCTATGATATAATTAACCAGGAACAAAAACGTTAATGTTATAAAATACCCACTGGACATAGCAGTGAAAACAGTGTTGGTGCCGGATTAAGAGCAGCTGAGAAGCACTTTTGAACTCACAATCCTCTCTTTGAGGGCGATCAGCTCCTCCTCCTCCTTCTTCCTGCACTCAAAGTGAGCATCGATCAGGGCCTGCAGCTCGATCAGATCCTTGTTCTGACGCTTCTTCTGGATGTCCTGTGGACGGAGCGGCAGAAACAGCGCTCAGCTGCACAGACGCGACTCTGAGAACGTCCATCTTCTCACTGCGACGCTACTTACATCAAAGTCCACCTTCTCACCATCGGGGATCTTTGGAGCAGTGGGCCTGTGAGGCAGTGGTCGGTTTACTGATCACAACCTCAAACCAATGAACTCAGATCTAAATGTTTTAGACGTGATCAAATGAACTCACTTGAATTTTGGCTTCTCCTCTGAGTGTTGACAAGAGGGAACAAGTACATGTCGTTGGGTTAGAAACAGCAGATGATTAAAATGTCGCAGACATTCCCTGTATTAAATATTGTGTTACAGCCTTGTGGTGGTTATGTGATACTTCACACTAAGTTAGAGAAAATGTCAAAGAAGAAAATTAATATATTAAAAACAAAGCAACACAAGAGAAACCATCTCCAACAATCTGAACTGTTCATGTTGAGTTACGCTAAAGAAAACATCGGAGTGTTGTTCTTTCTTCACTGGTGGGACTCTCGTTACCTACATGTGTCATGTGTGTTCCTTTTTTTGGCTTGACCCCAGAATCGTTCTACATGAGCCGGACTAAGTTGTTCCCTGTGGACCCAGATTCTGGCGGCTCCATGCCATGCAGGTGTCATGTGGCTTAGCAAGAGTGTAAGTGTGGGCCTGCGGCGCCGTAAAGCTCGCGTAAGCGTTTCAGATTCTTTCACCCTTCTTCCCCACAAGCCGTTGGACTGGAAGCGTCTGGTACCAAATGGGCAGCTCTCCTGGACATTACGCTATTACTCTAGATCACACTTAGACAGACATGTTGAACCTGGACACTGTGGTTCCAAAACCAGATTTAAATGAACGTACCTTCCTCGTCAAGGCCCTCTGCATGCAGCAAGCATCGAAAACAAAAGCAGAATAGACAACAGCGTTAGCAGGTGCACAGGGAGCATCCAAAACATCTGTGAGCAACCTCTGCTGCTGCTTCGGCTTCTACACTGACCCACTCATACAGAAGGAGCTTTGAGGTGCTGTAAATTCTCAAATAGTAGCGACGTCTGTCTTATTACCAGCCAGAAAGGTTCGTGTGGAAATAACCGCCGCAGCAGCTAACATCACTGTGTGATGACAACAAGTCACGTTGTTTTCTTGCTTTAAAGCAGCAGTATTTGAGAATTTCTGATTTGGTGAAGCCACAGAGATCTTCTGTCCATCTTTGAGCAGAGCGTGCACATAGAAACCCTGCAGGTCAAAGCGCAGGTTCCAACACACAGGATTTAGTGACTGTACAGAGCTATTGTCTCAGTCCCCTTCTGCTGCTTTCAGGTTTTTCTACATGTATAGTTCCAAAATTAGTGAATGTCAAATTAAACATTGTTGAAACTTGGGCTTTTTTGGGGATATAATAATAATGTGTTAATCATGTCTGTCTGCACACAGAAACATTTATTAGAAGAAAAAGATAAAATTAACATTATTTTGATCTTTTGAGGTCTATGGGTGATAACAAGTTAGCATGAAGAAAGAATAGACTGTTTACTGTACTACACGTAAAAGCCTTTTACAGTAACATGACCTCAGAATAGGCTTATATTTATGGAAAAACATCATCTTAACTTTGTTCAGAGAAGCAACCATGGTAGCATTAGCATTAGCATTAGCAGACGTGTGCAGATCAGGATTAGTGGGGTCCGTCTGGATGGCTGCAGCCAGAGGAGCGCACCTGTCGCCTGGGAAAGGATGATAGAATAGCCCCTTCCCCCATTCATGCCACATACCTTCAAGCTCAGGCTCAGGCTCAGGCTCTGGTTCTGGTTCTGGCTCTGGTTCTACCACTGGTTCTGGCTCTGGTTCTGGCTCTGGCTCTGGCTCAGGGGCCGCCTCAGGGGCCACCTCTACTTCCTCTACTACCTCCTCTTCTACAGCTATACGACATGCAGCGAGTCACCAGGGGAGAGGAAGGGTGGCAGGGGGTTAGAGGGAAACAGGGTCAGGGTCATGGTGAGTAGATGAGAGGGAAGGAAGACGTGAGATATGAGGTTGGTGGCAGATGAGGGCAGCTGCCACTGGGTGGCGCTAAAGCAGGCGAGACAGCAAGCAGTTACAGGAGGGAAAGGTCAGTCATTGATGGTCAGTCATTGATGGCTGAAATGAGGTCGATTCCTGCTCTGCAGCTACAATGAGGAGGACTCTAACCTGACCGGATTCTTCTTTTGACCTGTGATTCCGCATTCATTTCAAATCACAGTGTTAACCCGCATGCCACAGAAAACCTCGCGTGAAGGTCAGAGCACACATGTTCAAAAATGACTGACAAATTAGTATCAATGACGTGAGACTTATCATCCGGTTCTGCAGGCTGTGTCTTACCATCGTATTCTTCACGTTTCGCCCGAGAAAGAAAGGAGCAGAAGAACATTATGAAAAGATCCCGTTGGGCCCCATTTTGACAGAACACAAAAGCTGGGGATCGGCGCTAAGCATCCACGCAGTCCCCGGGCCGAGAGGCCGACAGACGCCCCCTGTGGGCTGCGGTGCCTGTGGGGCGGGTCTGAGCGCCTGCTCAGCCCGGGGACTGCACGGTTGCAGATGGACATGCAGAGCTGCAGGACACGTTGCCAACAGGCCAGGTTGAGGTTTGTCGCCGCAGCGAATCTGACGCTGTCCTGCCGTCAACGTGTTGTCAGTGTCTGCAACCATGCTACAGCAGTAAGGAACTATGTGGGCAGAACTTGAATCTGAAGGAGTCAAGCCAAACCTGTAAACATATGAATTTGTCCAAAAAACTCTCTACAGAGGATGGAAAATCCGTTAGGACACATTCAGAAATAACAGCATGGAGCTCGAGGATGTACCTGGAAATACAGTTTGTCTGGTAACAGGAAGAATGGTGCTACTTACCCTCGACCCCACTGCAAGACAGAAAGCAAAGGAACTGAATTAGAACCAGAGCTGGTTGTGCAAATAGAGCTTTCAACCAAACCAGTTACATGTTAAAGTTTTAAGTAAAACTGAAATTCACTTACACTTCCTCTGTGTCAGACATGGCGACAGTGGACTTTGCAACCTGGAGGTGAGAGAGAGGAGCAACTTAAAGTCTGTCTGAGCAGCAACTGAGCAGCCCACTGTATTTATAGGCCCGGATTAAGTTGCAGATGTCTTAAATGTCTGTTGGCGACCACACCCTGGCTCACACATTTTCATCTCACAGGAAAATAATTGTTAATATTTCGTAGAGTCATAGAGTCCTTTAAAACCATCTTCTCTGTGATGTCAAACATTGTGTTAAGCTGTTTCATTTGAATGCTCACCAAAATGACTAAGACCTGTAGTTTATATTTAGCTTTAGTCTCCGGACTGAAATTCAAGCCTCAGCCCTGAATCAGCTTCTCTGATGATAATTGAGAAGGAAGCCAAACATAGATTAATGCCTGTGGTTCACCTTCAGCCGCTGAGAGAAGTGATTAATGATGCGGATGAGAAAAGACTAAAGGCTCAAGCGTCCAGGGGTCGTGGTCCAGGTCGACCTCCTGAACTCTCATCCCACTGCAGCCGTTTGGCATTTAATGTGTTGACGACTTTTTATCTTTAGCTTCTTAACAGCTTGTCTGAAATTCTGTCACATTTAAAACATCCCTGTGGTGGATTAGTTCAAGTCCAGACCATCTGCATCATCTGATCAAAACCAATGATACACGTAATTACATCAGTCAGTGATTGGGTTGTGGATTAGTTGCCCATTAGCCTTGTTAGCACAAGGCCGCTTTGAAGGTGTCCTGACGTCACAACTATTTCCAGCAGACAGCTGCGCAGGTCCCAGATCCAGTTTCAGCGGACCCAGTGTTGAAGATTGGGTTCCGTCCCCGGGACCACTACCCATAATTCCATCGTCATTTCCATATGTGGTGGTCAAGTTCTCACATGGTTCCTTCAATCATCTCTCCTGGACTCTCCTTTGCTCAAGAATTAAAATTAACCCCAAAGGAGCTGTGACAGTTTAGGCTCTGATGTTGGGTTGTCTAATGCAAAAGTCAACGCGGTGTTCACATGGATTTACAAGAGGCTGGATGGTTCCTTCTTGGCCCCTGACACGTCAGCGTTAAGCTTATGGTATGTTTGCTTTAATGCAAACACATTTACAGGTTTACTGACCAACATCAACACACCTGTGCTCAGTTCATGTGCCTGAATCCAAACAAGACAGCAGGAGTCAGTGCTGTTGTTCTCTGGATGTTACACAAGTCATTAGTTTCAAGTTCTGTCTCCTGAAGCCAAAGCTGCTTCAGAGGCTTTAAGCCGCCTGTAAATCCATCAGGTATGAACCTCAGTGGGTCACTGGACTCAGACCAAGGCGACAATAACAACAACAACAACAACCGCTGCTCCTGGAAGAACAACCCAGCTCTGAAACACCTAGAAGCTTCATGTTTTCGTCCGACCCCAAGCTTTAACTGTCGGTCACTTTGTACATGCAGATCCCAGATGTCCGGCTTCTCACACACAAGCTACAACCAGACGTCTCTAGCTGCATTTCTGTCGCCCGCCTCTTCACCCCTGACCTCAGCAGGAGCTCTTTGCTTGTGTTGGTGGTTTTAACACGTGGACTGGTCTGGGTGATGTTTGGGGACATTGCTCTTGACCCTCTCTACAACTCACACTCCCATTCTCACTCATCTCCCTTACCTCAGAAACGCTGAAAGAAGCGACCTCCCTGCTGGCCGAGACAGGCTGTAAGGTTCTGCAAACTTGCCGCGCTGATTATGTCCTTCTGTTATAGTGACACTCGATCCGCTGGGCCTCCCCATTGGCCAAGGAGCCGGCCCAGAGGCGAGGCCGGGCCCGTGGTGGGGCCAGGTCCACGTCTCCGGCCTCCTCCCTCCCTCTGCTGGCACTCAAAAAGGAGATAGAAGGAGCTCATGCTAAGGAAGGAGGTTCAAGTTTGGAGAAAGGGGCAGCCAAGACGGCCCCGGGTTGCTATTCTGGGGACGCTGCATTAGGCAAGCAAATTTCATGAGAGTTCGAGGAGAGGTGGACGTCAGGGAGGAGAGGCAGGTGGTGTGGAGGTCCTCCTAAGTACAGTACGTCTGGAAGACAAAGACAGAATGTGCGACTAGCGTCTGAATAATGTGTCTCTCAAAGCTGTGAATCTAATGCTTTAAATCATCAGCTGCTTTAGGATCCTTAACTTTGTTGTTTTTGACTCCCTGGTGTCCAATGATCTGCCAGGAGGATCCGCTAGCGTAGCATCCCCCAAATACCTCTGGGTAAACTAGTTTAACTCCTGCAGGTCCTAAAAATATGCACAAACATTCAACGGCAACTGAGAAGTGAGTGTCCCATCAGCTCAGTCTGCAGTCTGGAGAAATGGAAAGGTTTTAATTCAATCTAAAGTGTAAATAATGGTTCATACAAACATGAGCTGATCTGGACAGCTTGGATTTCCTCAGTGTGATAAATGTGAAGCGCTCACACATAGAGTCTGTGTTAATCTGTGTTTTTAGATCACAGATCAGCTGGAAAAAAATCAGTTTGATCCGTCACCGATATCTTACAGTAAGTCATGTGTTGACTTCTTCAAACTTCACGCCTCTGGCATCATGCGTTTTCCTCCAGGGGGCGCCACAATGACAGATTTAGGAACAGAGACCCTCGTCACCAGTTGAGTTAGTGCCACTTTTTTTTCTGTCCCAGAAACGTAAATTGACAAACCGGAAGAAGCCCAATGAAGGTCCTGGTTGACTTTGATGATTTGAGCTTAAATGCTCTGACTGTGACTGATAAACAAGCTGCAAAACACTTCATCTTTGGAGTTGAGTGTATCAATTTGAATTAGAACTTACCTGTACGGAACTTAATTACACCTAGACAGTATCAAAGAAATTACATATTAGAAACTTGACACATGGAAGAAACAATCGATTGATCAAAACCATTTAAACCTGACCTGAAGTCAAGGATGACTCCTACAATCCTCCTGAGGAAGCTTGGAATGAGCCCCAAACCCTAAACTGGACGTTCTCCTGAATTAAAAAAATAAGTGAATCTCACTAGAACCCCAGACCATCTGCAGGATTCCTGTTCTAACTTTAATCATCAGAGAAAGGCTTCATGTACAGTACTGTACATCATATCGCCTTCGGGATCAACACGTTTTCTTCTAAAAGATGCGTAAGGAAGCCCAAAGAACTGAGACCCCTTAAGAACCACACAACCTGCAAGATTAAATCAATACTATGACTTTTACACCTTCTTAAATATTTAAATCAGGATTTAAATGTTGATCAATCTTTCAGAACCGTAATGGTTTGAATACGGACCATTAACATTATCTAGGTCTCGGTCAAAATCCAAACAGTTAAGGAATAAGAATAAGAATAAGAATAAGAATAAGAATAAGAATAAGAATAAGAATAAGAATAAGAATAAGAATAAGAATAAGAATAAGAATAAGAATAAGAATAAGAATAAGAATAAGAATAAGAAAACCTTTAATAGTCCCGCAGCGGGGAAATTACTTCTCACAACAGCAGTACAGATGAGCAAGAATACAGGTACAGAACAGTTTGTGTTGGCACAGTACAAAGCAGTACAGTACAGTTAGAGTGAGTATGAGGTCATTGCAGGGTTATTGCACGGTAATGGGTACAAGATCTGTACCGGTAACAATATACATGATTGTTCACAGATTTACACAAATATTGTGCAGAGCAGGTTGCTATATAAACCACTGATGCAGTGGGTGAGTGACTGTAGTGGGACGTGGTCAACAGTTCTGATTGTACAGTCTGACAGCAGCAGGTAGGAAGGATCTACGATATCTCTCCTTCACACAGCGAGGGTGGATCAGTCTGCTACTGAAGCTGCTCCAGAGCAGACAGTGAGTCCTCCAGTGGGTCAGAGTCCTGGTCCATGATGGATGTCAGTTTAGCTATGACCCTTCTCTCACCCACCTCCTGCACCGTGTCCAGAGTGCAGCCCAGGACAGAGCTGGATCCAGAGAAGGATCCTCTATCACCTTTGCAGGTGCTACAGCCAACTCCAAAGGATGGAGTCCACCTGTGTAGCTGCCTTCATAGTCCTCTAATCCCAACAATCTGAGAGTTCCTCCAGAACGGAACATAAAATGGAACCTCTGATTCTGTTGAACATTGTGGTGACTCCTGGGGAACTTGAAGGACCACTGGGTGGTCATGGGACCCTACTTATAGAGGCCTGAGGCGGTGAAACCGTCCATGCCGTGTCCGGCCCGTCTCACTCTGCTATATTAATGACATGTCTGTCACTCGGGGCAGCTCACAGCACCCAGCACTTATTTTTGGACTGTCATGGCGTGTGTTCCTTCCATTCGTAGGAAGGGGGGTCGGACTGGGCTCAACATGAACCTGCCGCTCTGACACTCCAGGCTGGGACAAGCAGGCAGCAGCCGGCCGGCCGCACTCGCACAGGTAAACATGCCATAATCACAGCTTTTATCCTGCAAACAGGGCACAGGGAGGCTGTCGGCAGCTTTAGGGAGGCGCTGCAGTGGAATGTAGGAGCAGCAGCCGTGTGTGGAGCGTTCAGGGTGTTTGTCTGCTCCTCGCAGCATTAAAGCACCAGCACGGTTGTGCTAAGCGTTAGCCTCACACTTTGACCTGGTATTTACCTGTTATGGCTACAGTGAGGCATGAATGATAATCCTCACATAGTTTTGTGTAAGCGTGGGAAATGATGTTGCCTTTGTTGGGTCTGATGTGGAACATTGAACTTGACCTGCTGTCGTGTCCTGTTCTTTCAAGGGGAACCTGCCTGCAGTGCTTCAACACCAGCAACAAGGTTCTACCTGGTACGTTTCTTCTTCGTTTTGACTGTGTTTGCTGTGTTTGTGTGACGCTTCATGGCCTCACCGCGCCTAAATGATGAAATGAAATTTGGGGTGGATTCGGTTACTTCAGGGGCCATTGTGCAGCAGCTTGGTTTCTATTTCACAGCTATTATTACCCTTTCCTCTTTAGAACCCGCATCCTGAAGTCGCTCCAAATCCTGAACCTAGCAGAGCCTTAAAAGGAGGAGTGAGCTCTCATGTGTCAGACAGGCAGCAGGTCCGGGCGGGGGTGGGGGGGGGCTTTAAAACAACCAGCGTTGGCCGACATTACACGGAGGTGACACACATACTGTAGTAAACCAGGATATCGAACTGTTGTCTGCATGATGTTATTTGCATTTATTTATAGTCGTACAATTGTATTTTAAATCTCACAAATGATTTATGTGATAATAATACGGATTGGTAATAACAACCCACAGTCACTCCACTAAACATCTCTGATTGTGTGGACTCAGTGTCAGAATATTCCTGAGGCCTTATCCAGTGTCACTTCTCTGTTACATCATGAGGTCAGATGCTCTGCATTCACTCTCGCCCCTCAGCAGATATTTTTGCAGTACACTTCTATATGCGTGTGTGTTTATGTGGGAACAGACGTGAGAGCGTCCTGACGTGACAAAGCTTAGAACCTTGAAATAGTCCCTGGGTTGTTATGTGTAGTTTGTCATCAGATATTTACAGTTCTGATAAAAAACAGTGATGTAAAGTCTGGCCTGAGCATCTGTGAGGCCTCCATGTTCACCCTGGATGAGCATGGTGGCCTCATCCTGAACACTTCCCATCAAATACTGCACAAATTTATTAACATTCAGATTTTCATGGCAGAGAGAGAAAATCTTGGATCTGATCATGAATGTTATTTTTATATGTGACTATGACTCCAAGCTCTTAGTACCAGGTTCTAGTGAAGGCACTGTATTGTTTCCGGTCACTGCTCTGCACCATCATCCAGCCTCAGCTGGTGAACAGATGCCCTGCACTCACGTCTTGTCCTTCATAGTGTCTCTGTTGAGTAGAAGCAGCATCGTATGAAGGCAGCTGAAGCTGAGCAGGATCATAACACTGTGATTTATTGTTTTCAAGAAAGTGATGCCGCCTGTAAAAAGACAGGAGCCTTAAAAAAGGAGCAGGTGATTGGCTGCCCTCCTTTCTGCCTTCAGACTAAAATTAGGCTGAGAAGAAATGTCAGAATCAGCTGTGAGACGGTAACATCATCCAGGATCAGTCCACCTTTACACTACTGTTGGATCTTTGGTTTGCTGCATGAATCAGTTGCTTACTTTTTCACTTCTTCAGCAGATCAGTGGGTTGAGCTTGATCTTGTTTTATTAGTTTATTAGGTCATTAATTTACACCTTTGTTTACTGAGTCTTCAGTGAAAACACCAGAGGCCCCAGTAGATATGAATATATCCACTAGTTAGCGATGCTAACCAGTGGAAGGGCAAATATTTTGTTGTTTTGAAGGTTATCACCACATTTAGTTGCCATTTACAGTTAAAACCAGCCCTTAAATAAATCAGACCTTTATCACTAGTTGTGCTTAAACACACAAACTAGTGCAGTATGTTAAACCATAGCCCCTGTATCACAGTACAGAGCCTTAATTATGATGTTTAGACATGAAAACGAATAACTTAATTCACGGACAGCTACAGTAGAAAATTAATTTATTTAAGAAAGGGGATAAAAACACATACAAGCAGATCATAGTTAAATGCATATTACACGTAAAATAAAGCTGTAGGCACCAGTGAGTTAAACTAAAACATACACAGGAAATGACGATTGTTTACGGTCGCTCATCTGTCATCATAAAAGGTGTTTGCGTTTTTTATGGTTTTGGTGATATACGTATTTTTGGTACATGATCAGCTCAGTGTTTATTATTTGAATTATCAATGTCATCAATAGTTTAAACTGTCACAAGCATTTTCAGATGTAGAGCAGATCAGAGAATCCAATGCGGTGCATGATTTGGAAATGTAAACATTTACGAGACTTACAAATTAAAAGTGAACATGAAGCTCACAGTCAAATATGTACATAATAAAAAAAATACAAAATCTAAATGGAAATGAAACAATTACTGTCAGTTTGTTGATCAAATATTTAAAACTTGAGGGTTATTACAGAGTCAGATGTCCTCTTGGTGAAGCGATGGTTTTGTTGGTGAAGATGGATGCAATCACATTAGTAATCAGTGTGAAATAAACCTGCAAAAAACAAGAACATTCAATTATGTTATATAATTATAATATAATATGCTATATTATATAATATAATTATAATTATATAATTAAACTTATATAAGTTTTCGCTTATTATAAACTTTAAGCCTTTCACACATTAATCAGAATGAATCATTTTCACATGTTGGTTAAATAGATGGGCCAAGTAAAACAGCACCCTCCCTGTAACTCTAACATCCTTTTTTTTTCCTCAACAGGGTGCTGAAGCACTCATGGCTGTCGCTTATAGTTCCGTCTCCCAGTTTTCCCAGCAGTTCCCTCCTCCCCTGCTGCCCAAGCCTGGAAAAGACAATGTTCGGCTTCAGAAGCTGCTTAAGAGAACTGCCAAGAAAAAGGCCTCTGCTCAGGCATCTCAGTCTGCTGCACCTTTCCGCTCAAGTCTTTCCCCTGTAAATGAAGCAAGCCCTGACCTTGAGCACAGTGACCACTCCACACCTCCCCAGACCCCAGTGGGTGCATCCAGCTTCCATGGCATCCAGCAGCCTCCCCGGTACAGCATCAGGCCGCTGTATCAGCATGTGGCTTCGCCTTATCCACAACGAGCAGCTTATGGCAGGGGAACACGGTTCTCGCCTCAGACAGTGGCCATGCCATCATACCCACAGCAAGTTACCACTGTTTCAGGCCCAGTGGTCCAGCCAGTGGTCCCCCAAATATCAGTTTCTCCACTGCCTGAGACAACAGTTCCATCCAAGGTGAAGGACCCAGCTTTAGGCACATTTTTTGAAAATCATGCTGGTCTAAAACCTGTAAGTCCAGCCCCAACTCCTTACCTCGGTCCAACTCCATTTACAGCAGCACCAAGACAATCTACTCGCCCTCTGACTGTGTTGACATTGTTTGTCAAACCCAAAAGTCCACGTCCAACATTCAAAGCAACCGAACCCTCAAGATCCCCCAGGCCAATGTTTGATGTACCTCAGATTACGATGTACACAGCAACTACATCATACTATGAGATATCCAGGACCCCACCGGTGTATGACACATCTGGATTAACCTCTATTGGTGTCATCATACCCCAAAGTAAAATACCAATGGAAACAAAAGATCTTACAAATGAGAACAGAAAGGGTACAACACCATTATCTCCATCCCCTTTATTGGGCACAGACACTGAAATCAAGCGATTGACACCAACACCTTCAATCAAGAGAACCACCCCAACAGCCGAAGTCAAGAGAACCACCCCAACAGCCGAAGTCAAGAGAACCACCCCAACAGCCGAACTCAAGAAAAACACTCCAACAGCCGAACTCAAGAGAACCCCCCCAACAGCCGAACTCAAGAGAACCACTCCAACAGCCGAAGTCAAGAGAACCACCCCAACAGTCGAGGTCAAGAGAACCACTCCAACAGCCGAACTAAAGAGAACCACCCCAACAGCCGAAGCCAAGGGAACCACCCTAACAGCTGAACCCATAGTCAAAACACCTACCTACGAGTTCCAATCATTACGAGCTTCCTTAGGACGACCTAAAACCCCAGCATATCATGTGACGAGAGCTACAACACCTGTGTTTGAAATCTCAAAACCCAATCCCCTCCTGTTTTCAGTGTCACCAATCACTCCAGACTCAGAGAGGTCAAACACAAAGCCTGAAACGTTACCTAATGGAGACACTCATTTGGATTTAACATCTATAGCGAAACCAATCCAACAGGAAAGCTCACTGCAGGCAAAGTCAGAGCCTGACCTAATAAGAGAAGAGATCCTAGGGGCTGCAACTGGCTCTCAGGGACTTAAACCTACAACAGCGGAGCCAGTAACATTAGCAAAGTCTTCTCATAGCTATCAAAGGCCTATGACTCCAACATATGAGGCAAATCGACTCATGACCGCCTCACCTGGGTATAAAAGACCAAAGACACCGACTAGTGCATCTCCTGTAGTTTTTCAGAGACCTAAAACTCCAAATCAAGTAGCTACCAAGTCAAAGTCAGGCTATCGTGGATTGACACCGGCTGAATATGCTGCTTTTGGTGGAATCAAAACCTACACTCCAGCATTTGGAATCTCTGGCTCAACTCAATTAGAGGAGGTTAAAGTTGTAACAGAGGAATCAGTCGAATGTAAAACATTTGCTCAGGAACCACCTGTAAAATTACCTTCTACAGCAAAGGAGTCTAAAGCTACAGAAACCTTTAAGGACACTGTAGATGAGAAGGCTTCAATCACTGCTTCAATCCCTATGATTATTGTTTCTTCTGATGTGTCAGATGCAAAGTTACCACCAGACCAGAGTGTATCATCTAACCAGGTTCCAGTAAAACAAGAAAAAGTTTATGTTCATGAAATGCCGAAGGCTGAAGCTCCAACAGCAGAGGTAAAAACTCCTGAGAACCAAAAAGCAGAAACATCAGTTCAAGGAGTCACCAAACTAAATACCCAAACCCCTGAAACAAAACCAACGCTGCCTCAAGGTCCCGACCAAGATCCTCTGAAGGCAGTAAGAAAACTTTTAGGCAAAAGCAAACCTCCACCTGCAGAGTCGATCGCTTCCCCCGAGAGTAAACCTGCAGAGCCAAGGTCTGCTACAGCGCCTGTTCCTGAACCAGCAGAAAGCAAAGACAAAGCTGCACCTGAGATAAAGGAGGCTGGCGAATCTCGTCCAACAGCTGAGCCGGTTCTGAAAGTCCTACAAAAGCCCAAGGAAATGAAATCTAAAACGAGCGGTTGGTCTCGTCTCAAAAAGCACATGGTGGTGGAGCAGGAGGAGCCCAAATTTCCAGATGCTGAGACTGGACCTGTGATAGAGGCCACAGGCCAGGACCAGAACAAGGTGACAAAGGGAGACGAGGTCGTCCACAAGCTTGACGCTCAGGATGAGAACCAAACCAAGGACGCTCCCAAAGCTACAAAGATGTGGGACGCTGTCCTCTTCCAAATGTTCTCTACCAAGGAGAACATCATGTATCAAATTGAGTTAAATAAAAGTGAGGAGGAGAAGCAGAATGAGGAGATCAAGGGGGAGTTGAAGGAGATACCGTCATTTGCATATCGGCTGCCTGTGCTGCTTTTCAGTCCAAAGTTTGATGCTAAAAAGTTACGAGAAGCAGCATCGAGGCCGGTGACAAAAATTTCAACTGTGTTTGAAATGGGTCTGATTGGGCGGAAAGGTAAAGACGAGGAACCAAAAGACTTTAATCGGACAGCTAGAGGATTTATTAATAGTTAAGCTATTGTGAAGTGTAAAGATAAAAAAAAATTGAAAAAAAGATAAAGAGAGATACATGTTCAATGTACAGACAACTTAGCAGAACTCATGTACAGGTCAGGTCTATCTTAGTCTGTGTTAGACCAGTTACAGTTGTAGTGTTGTAGAAACTTGGACTGAACTTTATACTTGACAAATGCCTCGTGTTGCATTTGTGTGACTGGTTGTCTGGATTTTTACGTTTGTATTTTGTGGATTAGCTTAAAACGTTTTAGCTACATTTGTCTTAAAGTCATTCACACTTCACATCAAATTAAAGCCCTGACAATGTTTTCAGTAATTTCAGGCTTTGTTATTTGCTCATTTTGTATGTTCACACTAAATTTAGTATTCGGCTGAAAAAAGACTAAAATTAGGCTAAAAATCTGGTGTTGAAACGTAGTTTCATTTCCACTGGATCGTGCGGAGGAGCGTTCTGGCTTCACTATGGCTCGGGGATTCATTGTTTGAATTCATGCAAATCATATTTAGGGTAATTTCCACTGACCTGTGTTGATTCTTTACTTCTCTGTGAGAGATTTAAAGGTCACAAACTGTTTCTTCAAATGTACAAAGACAGTTTGAGAAGAGGTCGAATGCAGCCAGACACCAGACTAAACAAACTGTTTACCGGAAGGAAACAGTTGCCAACATGTGAGTAACCTACAATCATCACACGAAATACTTGAGAATTTTATTCATTTTGTTTTTCCGTATGTGAAGAACTCTTCTTCAACCAAAGGTGCTGAAAATAAAGGTTGGTTGAAACACAGCAACCATTTTCTGATAGTCTTCATTCAGGCTTCAGCTGAAGCACATGGTCATAATCTAAATAGAAAACATGCCCCTGAGCGGTTCGGACGCATCAGAAACCAGCTCACGGCCCGTCTCCACACCCTCGAGCCTCCGTCGTCTTACCAGACTTTCCATTTGTGTATTCGCCTCCGCTCTCGTCGTCCACAGGGATCTTCTCGTATTTACCGTGACCAGTGACCACAAATTTGTACTTTTTCCCACCAGCTGAGCCCTGAAGACACAAAATGCAACATCCGTTTGGAGCTGGTCAAGAAAACGCTCAGGGAACTTTTGACCTCGTCTAACAAACACATAACAATATCTCAGATTAATTTTACTGTAAATAAAAGAAAAACATTCTCCAGTTGAAAGTTCTGGAGTCGACCTGAACCAGACCACACCAAGTCCAGTGTTCACCTGGAGGCAGGGGTGGATTGTGAGCTTCTGGGATCAGGAGATCACGCATGCATGTTGCTTGCTTTCATGCGTCTCTCTGCATAAATGTGCAATGATTAAATTACCACAAGTGATAAATATTTCCCCATTCATGTGACCTGACCTTGGCTCCTTGTCCCGGCCGCCCCGATGAATCTCCTATGATCTCCCACATGTTCTTCTTCTGCATCACGTCACCAGGCTTCACATCCTGACGGTCAGTACCCAGACAGAGTTTAGTGCATCTCATGATATGATGCGATAAACCAAGTGTTCCTAACGAAACCCAGCCCAGCACTGGAGGCTGGTGTGTCTCACCGCTGGCCTGCAGAGAGGCTGTCGGCCGGTGTCTGAGGGGCCCTTCACCCACTGAGTGATGAGGCCGGCTACACCCACCTTCAGACCCTCAGCGTCCTGGTGCAGGAGAAACAAAGGAACAAGCGTTAGACGCGACCGTGACGGCTCCATGGAGGTCGTCGGCCGCAGTGACCAGGTCACTCGTCCTTTCCTCACCTTGCAGGTCGGGGGCTTCGTGGGGCTCTGGTTCCAGGCCTCTCCAGCTTCAAACAGGTTCTTCTTGGAGGCGACCTCGGGTGAACTGGGCAGATCAGTCAGCGATGCCTTCACTGCCCGCGCTTCCTGAGAGTTCTGCACAGTGACACGTCTGTTACTGCAGGCTGTTTCACAAGGTAAACTATGAAAAAATTCCATGAGTTGAGCTGTTCCCCCTTAATATGAATCGTTTTCTAACTGGTATTACTATTTTTATTCTTTAGAAACAGCCGTGCCCTGTAACATTTTAAAGAATGAAATACTGAATCACTAGACTAAAAATGATGGCACCATTGTGACTTGGTGGCTTCTTTCATTTCCGTCTTTTGTTGCACACGCTGTGGAACCCGTTTCTCTCACTGTGCTTCATAAATAAAGCTGCTGACGTGAACCTCGGGTCATTCACTGTGCTGTTAATCAGCCTGGGAACTGCCCGAGGTGGAGAGTGAAAACAGGAAGGAACAACCGTACATCACATGCCGAGTGGTGAAATCAGCCTCCAGGTGCTGCAGAGCACAGTCTGAGCTGCTTCTCCATTTCATCACGTTCAGGGAGACGCAGGGATGTTAGAGTTGGTTCTAATGGTGTGTCTGAGGTGTGCAGATGTGACGTGAACATGAGCGTGGTGCTGATCAAACGGGGCTCACCTCCACGGCGTGCGCGTACTGCTCCAGCTTGTCGTCGATCTTCGCTGTCAGGAGCAAAGGCTGCATCTTCTTAAAGCTGTTACTGAGTCAATCAAACAAAAGGAATAGTGATGCATTCAATGTAATGCTTCTATATTCTGTTATATTGTCAGGTACAAGATGTCAAATTGTGAACTTCTTATTTTGTTATTCATTTTATCTTAATTATCGTTCAAGAAAATAAAAGTACTTTCTAGAGCTACATCAACAATCAACTGGTAAAAACTGGGAAAAGGCGGCTGGTGTTTGTGATGTTTTGATTCTCGATGATAATAGAAAATCTTTATTTGTCCAATGGGGAAATTGCTATATTCATTAAAACTTAAAAATACAGCAACATCAGATACATTTACACTCCTTCAGTTGCCTGTAAGTTTTCAGGCGTCTATGGACATGACTCCAAACACTTTCCCCAACAACCAACTGTCTCCTCTGACTTTTCCTCTTCCAGCTCAGTGGGAGCTTTGCTGCAGGATGGCGTCATCGCTCACAGCACGGGAGGAAACGTCTTTTATTGCCTGATTCATTCGAGCTGCAGCTGCTCTGTTGAAAAGCAGATTCACACCTGATGGTGAACAGCAGCTGGAACGACATCATTCATTAATGAGCCGCTGAGGGACCCACTACCTCCAATAAAACCCTCTTTAAAACCCAAGGAGCACCTGATCCGGTGTGAACCAGTCACACCCGTCCATACAACAAGCCGACACAGCAGCGTTGATGGGCTGCTGATCCCCCTCCTCCCCGTTAGCAACCGTGACACAATAAACATTGACTTTCCATAGGATCAGTCCAGACTAAAGCATCTACAGAGACCTGCCCCCTGCTGTGAGCGGCGCTGAGCCTCCTGCTGCAGCTGCACAGCCATAAATCACAGCTGAGGAGCCGGTTCAGAGGTGCAGAGGTCCCCTCAGCCCTCTCCATCAGCAGACGGGCTGCAGGAAACACCACGGCCTAAAACAAGCAGTCAGTCATGACCTGTCCCGACCATCGACCACACGAATGCCAGCCGTTTATCAGATGCAACGCGTGGCCGCGTTCCAGCTTCACATAAGATTTGAAGACGCTGTGAAACTGATTCATCAAAAGCGCATTCAGGAGAACTGCTGCTCGGCTCCGCCAGCAGCGCTCGGTTCTGCTGCTCCGTTTCAGGTGTTTCACTGATGAACGCAAACTAGCCTCAAACAATGACATGACGCAGAGAAAGGAGCAAAGACGCCAGAGTCCACACATCCACCTCCTCAGGCCTTAAACTCTAGACGTTGAAGCGATGAGCACATTCACCTTTTCTTGAGCGAGCGGTTCAGGGACTCCGTTCTCTCTGAGATCTGGAAAAGAAGAAGTCTGAGGTCATGTTGTGAAGGAGCGCGGGAGGTTTTCCTCGTGCGTTAATTAAAGCTCGGCTTGTTCACAACTCTGCCCCGAACCAGCAGAGCCTGGTCCTCATCACGGAGCGTGAGTCATCAGAGCGGCTCTGATGGGAACAAGACGCGCAGTTCTCAGCCTGTTGTAATGAAGCCCATTGTTGCTGCACGCTGGCTTTTTGCGTCCGTTTTGGATTCTCTTCTTTAAACATAAAACAGAAATACAATAAAATACTGAGCTGTATTTGACCAAACACAGATGTATTTACTGGTTTGAGTGAATCACACGTTGAACTGCACCACATTACAAATGTGTTTAAGATGTGTCACACATAAGGTTCGAAAAAGTGGAGATGAAGGAAAATAATTAATATTTGTGCAGGACTTTTTTTTCCTCTTTCTTTTGGTAAATGTCATTTTATTCGTCTCACGGGGAGAAAGTGACCAGTTTAATCCAGTTCAGCATTTCCAGCCTGAATCTCTTCCTCCCCACTTCCTCGGCTAAAGTGGAAACGCTCAGTTTAAACAGAGCCCGCATGCAGTGTCATGCACGTCGACACGCTGACTGCTCAAGGGACCGGTCAGAGCAGTTACTGCTGCACACACACACACACACACACACACACACACACACACACACACACACACACACACACACACACACACACACACACACACACACACACACAGGTGGATTCACACACACACACACACACACACACACACACACACACACACACACACACACACACACACACACACATACACACACACACACACGCACACGTGTTGGTCACAACATGCGTCTGTCACAATAACACACAGAACTTACAAGCGGAGGCCGAGTCTCGGCTGTGAAGGCAACACACACATTTGTCATTAGTCATTTGTTGTATGTACAAACAGACTTTGTGCGTCCGTCCTTCTCTGAAGCGGCTGCAGGTGAGCCTTCAGCAGGTGTTCCTCACCTTGTGCGTTGGCGCTTTGGGGCTGATGGGACTGAAGGCCTCGTCTCCATCCACGCTGCTTGTGCTCAGGCTCTTCATCCTCTCTGCCGCCTCCATCCTCCTCCTCTCGATGTCCTCCTTCATCCGCCTCCTCTCCTCCTGAGTCAGAACACACTGTTCAGCACCGGACTGCGTGGCTCGGCCCGGCAGTGTTCTGAACCGCAGTCACCTCCTCTTTGGCCAGACGCTGCTGCTCCTCTTCCTCCCTGCGGCGCTCCTCTTCCTCGCGGAGGCGGCGCCGCTGCTCCCTCCTCCTCTGCAGCGTCTCCAGCTCCTGCTCGGCCTCCAGCTGCCGCTGCCTCAGCTGCTCCATCTCCTGGCTCTCCTTCGCCTGGAGGCTCCTCCGGATCTTGTCCAGGCGCTGCTCCGTCTCCAGGATGGCCTGCGACTCCTCCGGCTCCGTGGTTCTGCTGTGAACACGGAGGGAACGGAAATTAAAAACCCGAGCGCTCAATCTGTTCACTCGGAACCTGGACTTCACGCACCTGGTGGATGTTCTCGTCCTGTTGACGTGTGATGTCACTTCCTGGTTGCTTGCGGCTCCATTGGTGTCGTGTTTTGGCTCTTGGTGAAGGAAAACCTTGGACGTGTATGAAACTTTGACTTCTTTTCTTTTCTCCACCTACACATGAAATGTTCACAGTGAGAGTTGAGCCTTTAAACCCGTTTCTGAGTTCATTCAAACTGTTGTTACCTCTGACTTCATCTCCTGCTTCCTCTTCTCCTCTTCCTCCTCTCTTTCCTTCCTCTCCCTCGCAGCTCGGATCGCCCACCCCTCTTCCTCTTCCTCTCCCTCTTCCTCCTGCTGCTGCTGCTGTCTCAGGAACGGACCGGAGGACGTGAAGGAAGCCTGAGTGGTCTTGATGGGTTTGTTGATGCCGTCCTCCTCTTCCTCCTCTTCCTCGCCTCCCTGGCTGAGCTCCTGCAGGCGCTGCTGCCGCCGTCTCTCTCTGCGCTGAGTCCAGTCGCTGAAGCCCTCGTCTTCCTCCAGGGATGGAGAGCAGCTGGGCTTCAGGTCACCGCTGTACCTGGAGGCAGGAGGCAAAAAAGACGAGTCAGCCTAAACCTATCTGGACCAGAACCAGAACCTGTGAACTGTATTTTACTGTATAGATCCTGATCCAACACAGTTTGGGCACGTGTTCAACTCTGTGGAGGGTAAAACTGAGCTGGTCTGTGAGAGCCAGGTTTGTTCTCATCAAAAAGCATTAGGTGATTTCTGTAACAAGGCTTTCAGCGCTTCAGTAAACACAAGCTGTTGGGTTTGTAGCAACAACGGAGCTCAGCACTTAATCCACAGCCAAATATTTGGACACGACAGTGGCTGTGAAGATGTGCAGACTGACGCTTTCACCAGTTCTAGTCCCAGTTTAACACCTGGAGCGTGTGACTGGCGTCTGTGAAGCTCCGTCTGCAGGCGCTGAGCAAACAATGAGCAGCGTCCGCTTCAGCTGGAAAAAGTGGAAACTGGCCACAAACCTGCGCTGGAACATTTACAGGTGGTCTGTGTTCGGGTTTCACACAGTTTATTAATCAGTGAAGTGTTTCAGGTGTGACAGGTTGGAAACGGTTTCATATCCGTGGTTTAAAAAGGAGAATAGCTTTTCACCCATTCAGCCACAGTGGATTTGTATTTGATTTCACTGCTTTACAGCTGCTTTCCTCTGCACACGTTCTTCTCCCATGAACACTGTCACTCCAGGTTTGCTGCTTTTTATGGTTTCATTGTGGCTGTAAGTGATAATTATTAATGACCGTGATGCTGGATGGTCGTTAAACAGTGAGACCAGCCTCGACCCCCGCTGATTAAAAGTCATCAAAGTGTGTTTAGTGTTTCTAGGAGCTGGCAGACAGGAATTCACTCAGCATTCCTCAGATGATTAAGACGCTCGGCCGATCTGTTGAGGCCTCGACTGCACGACGGGAGAAACTCATCAGCTTTAACGACAGCTCGTGTTTCTGTGTGTTCGACCGGGACGACACGGAGGCTGTGATACGTGAGCGGTGATGTGGTTCTGAGCGTCCACTGCAGACTGAGCTGCAGTAACTGCAACATGTCACCAAGCAGACCAGGGCCTTCAGCCCCTGGACGGGGCCCGGGGCCGGCAGCCAGCGGCCCCTGGACGGGGCCCAGGGCCCGGGGCCGGCGGCCAGCGGCCCCTGGCCGGGGCCCGGGGCCGGCGGCCTCTCAACAGACCTGCAGCTCATGGAGCAGCAGTGCATTTGAAAACAACATTCCTGCAGCGCGGCGTCCTTGGATCACAGGCTGCAGAGGAGCTGCCTCAGCTCGGTTCACCGCAGCCTGAGAGCAGCCGAGCCTGTGGAGCGACGGAGGCCAAGGTGTCGGAGGTGGAAGCTGTAATTAGGGGTGTGAAATGAAAAGTCGTCTGAAACGCGGTGGTTTCCCCCCCGAGACGCTTAGCACCGAACATTCTTGTTGGCTGCGTAATGAGAAGACAGCTGCGTGTCCGTCAACACAACACCGCAAAGAGGTTGTTTGCACATTTTCCCCAATGGGATCATCTCTTTAATGTAAGCAGATGTTTAATACCCAGCTACAGGCTGTGGGGGGTGTGTGGGGGGGGGGTGAAGCCACAGCACCAGTAACCAACATTCGTGATCATAGGAGCGGATGGTTCAGGGACTTCATGGGTTCCCATCATCACGCTGCCTGGGAATTCACCCACGGTGTGATGTCATTGTGGTACGACGTTAAACAGCTTTTTACTGTTAAACCGAGCTTTAGGTTGAACTAAAACCAGAGCATGGTCATAAAGCAGTCAGTGCTGATTGTTGAGGTCTCCCCTGATAAATACAGCACAACGTGGCAGAGGAGCCTTCGCGGCTCAAACAGGGAGCAGCTCTGAGGCCTGCGCTGAACCCTCTTCACTCACAGCTTCTCCACTGCCAGCGTCTCGTTCTCTGCAGACGACTCTTCGGGCGTCGAGCCGCTGTTCCGCCGGCGGAAACTCTCTCGAGCTCTTCGCCGGCGCTCCCTCTCGACCTCCTCGGCGTCCTCGATGCTCCTCTGAGCCGTCAGCCTGTGGACGAGGAGGTTTACAGGTGAGCAAGGAGGGACAGAAGAGGCTGAATAATCCTGGAACTGAACAAAGTAAATTAAAGAGCCAGATCCACAATGAGAGAACGAGCCTTTTTAAATGTTCTACTGTCGCTCCACACCTTTCACCACTCAGCGTTAGGAAACAATAAAGGACTCTCATATGAGGAACAATGGATTTCTGACCCATTGTCGTCTCTCTTTCTGGCCCAGGAGAACATCTGGGTGGACTGGGAGCTGACGCCAGCTGTTTATCTGCAGGATAAACACTGACGCTCTTCACCTCATGTCCACATGACGTCTCTGTATTTATTATAAACGCTGTTCTTCTGTATTTATTAACAGACGAGCCGAACGAGCACCACCAGACTAAAGCCCAGTGTCTCCAAAACTCTCATGTCCCATGTTTATTCAAAGGTCCCACAGTGTCTCATCATGACGCTTCCAGCTTCTCATAACAACACATCAGTCGGTGACGCCATGGAAGTGATGGCGGCTGTATCCAGAATCAGGACTTTAAACCGTTGGGCCTGAGCAGGTCATCAGCTGTGTGGTCTGTGTTTAGGGTTATTGTGAACATCTGGAGGTCTAACAGGCCAATAAGCTCCATGTGGTGCTCAGGAGTCGAGTTACTAAACCCACGCTGGGCTTCAGGGTCACTAATGGCGCCCTAATGCCTCCAGCACCTATCTGTTCCTACGGATGGGTGAAGCCTGTGACCTCTGACCCTCGCTATCATGACAGATAAAATGTTCCACTTCCTGGATCTACTGATTCTCACAGGTTCAAGCTACAGCGTCGTCACCTCATCATCCTTCCTGTGTTTATATCAGCACAAAGTGAAGCTCGTCTGTGTCCTCAAATCCGGTTTCAGGAAAAACAACAAATATACACACACACACACACACACACACACACACACACACACACACACACACACACACACACACACACACACACACACACACACACACACACACACACACACACACAAACACAGTGGTGACAAGAGGAAATTTCAGAATTTGTTTATTTTTGTCCATGAGAGGAAAAACTAACATTAAAAGACACATTACAATCTTTTATCTTTTTCTGGTGTTTACGCTGAACATGTGACCCTTCGGTTTGTGAGTTGAAGCACGTACGCAACTTCTGACGGCAAAACAAACTCAAACAGGTCAGACGCATGAAGCTAATGTTAATGTGAAGCTGTTTGGACCCCAAACACCGTCACAAATGTTTGCTGTCAGGCTGCATTTGACCAGGACAGCGCTGCCGTTGGTGGTTCATTATGAGCTCAGACTCATTTCTGCCAAAGCTGTGACGGACAAAGCTGCAGAACTGCTGAATGTGGAAACGAGCGACGGTTTCCTAACAAGTTCAACACATCCATTACGAAAGTGATGACACAGGACGTTCCTGAAGCCAAAGGGGCGAAAGGTTCACAATGACTGAAGGGACAGAGGAGGAGAACCCGCGGTCCAACTGGACCCAACCAGGACCAAGACAGAGGTCGAGCTTCAGGCTGTGAAAAACAGCAGGTCCATCAGTTTCGTTTTAGAAGTGTTGCCCTTTGGTTTTGTGTTCTGTCCGTTGACTAGTAAACGTCTGTGTAGAGGAACAACATGAGATTGGTGCTGGTGCTGCAGGTAGAAACAGACCCGGTGTCATTGCTTCCATCCATTCAAGTAGTTTCTTCAGTTTGAAAGATTTTTAGCAAAATCCACGCAAAGTGTATATTTTTAAAGGAAATAGATTTCAGTAAAAAGACCTTGAAAGAAAATGAATTTGCCTAAATTTAGTTTCAGTTTGGTTTCAGTAACAAACTAACAGGTGGTTTGTCACAACAAGCGTGTGAGAAGCCCTTGACTGTTTCCTTCAGCTTATCTACATCTGAATGCTAACAAATCCGTGGCAAAACAGAAAAAAGGCCGCTTCACTTCTGTGATCTCCAGATTTAGATGTAACCAACGGCAACGGCCCAAACAGCGGCTCCTGAAGCAGATACGAGCTCCATCACCTGCCAACGCGGCGCCGACTGCTCTCTATCTGCCCACACTTGTCCCGGCTTAAAGGTTATTGTCCGACAGGACGAGAGTGAAAGACGCATTGAGAGTGAGGAAGAAAAGGTTCCAGGGAATAATCCTCAGCTGCTCCTTTGTAAGCACACACGCTGTCATCGGCTGCATGACACAATAATCACAGTTTCCTGTCAGGCCCCGAGGAGACGAGGACGGTGGGAAGATGAAGTCAGCGCCGCGCTGGAACAAGTCGGGGCAGAGACACTGACTCCTGTGACTCAGCCAGGAGCCACCGGACGGGTTGTGGGGAGTCTGGCTGCATGTGTGGAGGCAGACGCCAGTTGTCCCAGTTGTCCCAGTTGTCCCAGCACCCCCCGTTGTGGCTGAGTGCCCCCCGTGCACAGGACAAATGGCCCGTGACTCGTGCAGTGAGCGCCCAGACGCCCGCTCCAACCCCAGCAGAACCTGCTGCGGCGCCGGGACCGCTCCAGCACTTTACCCAAGTCCTGGTTCCACCACGGTACACAACTCTGTGACACATCATTAATCACTCAGAGCACAAGCTGTGCAGCGCTGAGGGAACAGGCCTCTACAGGCAGAACCAACGTCCCACCCTCCAACCGGACCCCAGAGGCTCCGATGCTTCACTTACACTCACTCACTCGTGGCTTCGGTCTCTAATTGCTCACGTTATCAGCCGTCGTGGCTTCTTTGTGTCTTTCTTTATTTTTCCATCACGTCTTGGTTCTGTCGTGTTGTGGGTCGTTTTGTCATGTTTGGTTTTAGCTTTGCTTGTTCTCTGGTTGTTTGTAGTTGTGATGGACCGGGTCCAAACTAAACCACAAACAGAATCTGCACAAAAGCCTCTCATTCTGCAAATCTTCCAACAAAGAACAGGAATGCTCAAAAATACAAAGTCCCACTGTAAACTGGGAGTTACGCTGCGTGTTTGGCTCTTTTCAGACACGGACCCATGTAATAAATCCACAGTTAAACTCTGTCTTCTGTTCTCAGACGCGAAGCAGGAAAGCTGCTCCATTTACCAGCTCCCACCACCCACAAACATTCCTCAGCCTCTTATCTCACCGTAGCGTAAACACAGAGGACACCCAGCGTGTGTGGGGGGTTCAGGGGTCAGAGGTCACAGCAGGTATGCTCTGAATGACATCACATCTCCCAGAAAGGGCTGATTTAGAGCAGATTAGCTCCGTTTGTGCTGACGCTCCGGTGAGAGAGACTTTCAGGTAACGACGAAATCACCTCCTCATGAAAACCAGCAGCGTCATTTCATAATAATAAACTTCACCCAGACATAGAAACGCAGAATGAATCACGGCATGTGACGGAGCAGATGATGGATGTGAGACAGCGATGCCCACATCATGACGGTGCTGACGTCAGCTCCTCCATCTGTGTCTGGTGGGACTGAATCAGCGCGATGCCGCCTCCTCCAGCTGTTATCTGCTTCGTAAACACGCAGCCGTGACTCAGTTCGCGCTGAAATCACAGACTGCGGCACCTCCAGACTGAGCGCGGCGCCGCCAGCACAATCGGAGCAATAACTCACAGCTGGAACCAGAGTGTGACAAACCCACACAGAGCTGAAGCAAATGGAAAAACAACAGGATTCTCGAACGAGAGTCCGACCACGACCACGCGTTTAAAACAGGCAAATGCATCTCTTATCTGTCTATTTGCCCTGAGCTCAGCTCAGCATCAACCGCTGTGGTCAAAACGCGGTTAAAGCACGACGACGTCAACTTTCCTCTACACAACAATGACTCAGACGAAGAAGAGCCAGGCTGGAGGCGTCGCCATCGGCAACGGGTTGTGTCACAGGTTCCTGACTTCACTGCGAGCCGCTGCCACAAACAGCATCTCTCCCAGCAGACGTGCCAGAAACAAAGAGCGGCTCCGGTGACCTCTGACCTCCGGCGCCGGTCGCGGCCCCACTTCCCCTCTCACCGGGACAGAGCAGCCTCTGGCGTCCAGCCTGGCCCAGATCTGGAGGCAGGAGCGACTGGGACTCATTTCCTGCCTCCTTTCTGCTCATTCTGCAACTAATTAAACATGATTTAACATTGTTTTCCCAACAAACTAGTGGAGATCACGGAGAAAATAACGTGTGGTAAATTTCTTTGTTATGATTAATTAATGCCGACTTAGAACCTCCAAATCTCCCAAAACCCTGTTTGACCTAAAAGGCTCCCAGTAATCCCAGTGCTCCAGTTTACAGCACAAACACACATGCTGCAAAATATGACAACAATCCCCTTTGTCCTCATCTGCACACGTTGGAATCACGGGAGAAGCTGCTGAAACCTCTTTGTCTGTTTCTCACTGAGCTGAAGCGTGTTTGGTTTAAACATTAACTCTTCAACAGAAACCAAGCCATCGACCTCGTACCTCATCAGGTTCTGTAAACCCTGTTTGCTGGAGTTCCTCCTCAGCAGAGCGTGGGACATGTTGGCGTCTCGTCGTCTTCCTCAACTTTCAAATCCTCGTCTCTCTGGTAGAAACGGCCGATCACCGGTCTTCGTCTCCAGCTTCTGCACGACAGCGTTACAGTTAGTCTGTTCTGGTGCTGCTTGGGAATGTTAGCGCTGGACTGCCTCCTCTCCCTCCTGATCTCTCACTGTCTCTCTCTCGCTCTCTCTCTCGCTCTCTCTCTCTCTCTCTCTCTCTCTCGCTTTCTCTCTCGCTCTCCCTCTTTCTCTCTCTCTCCCTCCTGATCTCTCACTGTCTCTCTCTCTTTCTTGCTCTCGCTCGCTCTCTCTCTCTCTCTCTCTCGCTCTCTCTCTCTCTCTCTTTCTCTCTCTCTCTCTCTCTCTCCCTCTCCCTCTCTCTCTCTACCTCTCCCTCTCTCTCTCTGGGAGGCTGGCTTTGCAGTCATTACTCTCCCCCTCCCTCCGTCCTACATGTGGTTTTCATTGAGGGGCTCAGAGCAGCGGAGTCCGACATCTCTCTTTCTGCCTTTCTCCGTTATGTCGGGTCATGCGCTCTTCCCTGAGGGGGAGTGAAAGCTGATACCCCCCCAAATCCACTACTGGACCCCTCCCCGACATTTCTATCTCCCTCTGATTACAAAAACCGAGGATTAGCAGAAAACACGGTAACAAAGGGAGAGAGAATGTTTGTCATTGGTAAAAACTGCAACAACGTAGGAAAAGTCCCAAATGTATTAATGTTTTACAGTATGTGACACCTCACTTCTACTTCTTCCAGGGTCCAAATGAAAACACACATTTAGAAAAACCTCTTTTTGAGAAAACAAACATAAAATTAAATCTGTTTTCTAAGTCTTTACCTTCAAAAGTACAGTTATATTTATACATAATATATACAAATATTTAAATCAGCAAAAAAAATTCTAAAACGTCTGAAAAACCAAATGGTTTGAAGCTTTCATCAAACCCTCAACATTTTTTCACTTCACATCACTTATTATTACTCGAGCTCATGTTTCTAGAACACAGTAGAAACGTGTTCTGTGGTCAGACGTGTCACAGAAGACAAGTTCTCTGATGCCAAACAGTCTTTGATGTTTATGGCACCACGACGTCGTCCCACATCACTGACAGACGCCGCCGCTGCACATGTTAGCGTTGGGGCGGTGCCAGCGCCCCCTCCTCTGTGCGTTCCCTCCGTTCGTTCCCTCCTCCGTGTTCCCTTCCTTTCTTTGGGCTCCACACGTTCCTCGCTCACAGGTTTGGAACCTTCCCTCTGCTCTTCACACGCTGACAAACACGCTGCGCCGCTTTGTCTCCGCCGCTCCTCCCAGAGAGCCTCACGTATTCAGCGCGCCGCCGTTTCCGTGGCAACCCACTCATCACCATTCACCCCTGGAGTGCTGCTGAGGCCTTCTGGGAGGTGAATTCATGGCTTCATAAAGCAGAGCTGCCCTTTTCCAGCAGACGTACTGTAACGACCTCCACACTAACGTTTAACAGCCACCCTCAGTTTATTCTGGGTTTTATCGCATCTGCAGTCACTCTTCACCTCTGTTCAAACCCATGTCTCCTAATCTGACAGGACACACACACTTCAACTGCTGCTGTTTTATTTACCTTTTAAATTAAAGTGATTTTTGTGGGAAACAGTAGAACCCTGTTAAACAGAGAGTTTTCATGCCAGTGTTTCCTCTAGGATCTAGTTCTCACTGCTGAGCACTATCTACTGCTCCGTCCCCGCTGGAGAACAAACACCTCCATCCATCAGCTGTGAAACAACACTCTCAGTCTGTCGGTTCGCTCAAAGCTCAAAGCAAACAGCTGAGCTGCTGTGTTTGGCCTTCAGAGGCTGGAGGTCACCTGCTGATGCCCAGCGTTGATGGGAAACCAGCATCAGTCCAGTCCGTAACGCGCCGTGTGTACAAAACGTTAACGGACACAATGTGTGAGCAGACAATTGACAGAGTCAGTTTCTGCAGCAGCAGAGTTTCGGGTTAAAGAAATCTGCTCTGCTTATTTAGCTAAAGCAGGATTAAAGTTCCAGGTCTCCTGGGAAAGAACAGCTCATTGCTCCCTGAGCGGAGGAGAGATCAGAGCGAGGAGCCGTGATCCGTGAGCGGAGCCAGCGCCGACCTCCGACCCCAACGTGTTCTGGGCTCCTGCGTCTGACGCCAGCGCTTCTACCTGGAGTGATGCAAAGAGGCAGACGCTCGGGGCTCCGCTGAACCACACCTGCAGAACACCAGCAGCAGGACCTGTAACTAATACCATGGCGCTGCTGCGTGAACCTCCGTGTGGTTAAAAACAGCAATGCGCTGCTGGTTGTCTCCACTCGTCTCACTTTTCTATCACGGCCAGGTGTGGCTGTAACACTGTTATTAAACTGCCATCATCTGGACGAGGCCCAATATTTACCGTAAGCACTGAAACCCTGATGAATATTTATTAGATATCAGTAGCTTCTTCAGGGGAGTGTTTGAGCTTTGTTCCAGCTGTCTGACAGAATGGGACACATACAGGATGACATACAGGTGACCTTTGACCCCCAGAGTCTCATCAGTTCATCTTCGTCCATGTGAAGATGTCCTCACGAGGCATAACCTATAAACATGACGCCTCCGGCTGCTAGTGTGGACGCATAAATGTGAATGTTCTGTTTAGTTTCACTTTGTTGAATCTGTTTTCTGGATCTCTTTCCAGCTCCAGTCAGGATTCTTCCCCACAGGCTGACAGAAGAATGATGACAGAACCATCACATAGCAGATACATGTCACTCCACCATGGGAACCTCGCCTCCAGCGCTGGCAGAGGAAATGCTTTGTTCTAATGAGAACATCCGCAGAGGCTCGAGTTTCAGATTCTACGGCTGATTAAGATGCTGAAACCAGTTTGAGACAAGCTGACGAGAAGGAAGATGAGAGATCAGATCCGAGGCTGTGTACTGTCCGCAGCTGTGCGCTCCGCTGTCATCAGCTTCAGGAGAAAACACGTCTGTGGTGTGGCTGAAGTTTTGGGTTTCCTCTCTGATCAGGCCCAGCATCACCACGACTGACAGCTGAGGTGAATAACAATGATGATGGTTGTGTTTCATGTCTCAGAGGAAACTTTAAGACGTACGGACCTGGAAGGAGCTGCAGAGGCAGCATCTCTGGTCTCTGAGTTTAAAACCAGCCCCACAGCAGATGAACAGCTGAATGTGCTGCAGCTCTTCATGCTCCAGCTGCTCACTTCCTGTCCAGGACACGAGGTCACGCTCTGACAGCAGGACATGAAGGAGAAGTTCAGTTTCTTTGTCTTGGAAATGCTCTGAACATGAAATGTTCCATTCATCAAAGCACAAAATCATGAAAACAGTTTGAATGCTCTGTAATTAATGACCACATTTACATGAGGGGGAGTCGTGTCTTTCTGCATCGAGCCGCTGAAGCTGGAGATCACGACCAGTCACTGTCGTGATGCATGAACGTTATCACAGCAGCTGAGGATGTGTCTGGCCTCGCGCTGCTGACAGGTGGTGTCCCGTCTAATCTCCTTCCAGACCGGGATCAGGGCGTCAGTGAGCTCCCGGAGAGTCTGCGTCAACACTGATGGCGTTACGTGATGTTCTATAGGTGGTCCAGTGGATTTAGGTCAGAGGAACCTGACCAGGTTGGACCCACGCGGTGAACTCAGGGACAACAGGTTCTGTGCTCTGAGGCGGATGCGCAGGTGAAAGTGATTAGTGTGATCAGTGAAGCTGGGAGACGCCAAAGGAGCTAAACAGGAAGTGCACTCACCAAAATAAGAGTCAGAAAGCAATGCATTCATAATGACGTTCCTGTTTGGTCTCATGCAATCTGTGCAGGAACGTTGGCTCTACAATCAAATATGCTTTATTCTAAAGAACTAATCATTATCAGAACAAGGAAAACTGAACCAACCTGACAGCGTGTTTGTGTCTGAATCTGAACCTTCTCCTGGGTTTTATGAGCTTCGGTCCGTCTGGCCTTTTTACGGCCCCCACCAGGAGTTTTAGTGCCTGTGAAGGACGTGCGTGCAGCGACACAGCAGCGATTCCACATCTCATTAAAGAAGCAGAACGATGCATTCCAGCTCAGCAGGAAGAGACACAACATCACAAATACTGCAATAATAACTGGCCCATGATTTATGACCTGCAGTTCAGGCATCAGGGCTCCGGAGTTTGGAGCGTGAGGTCAGGAATGAAACCACCACCTCATGTCAACGTCTGGAATAAATCCTGATGAACCCGAGAACCTGAGACGGACAGAACCATCCAGGAGGTCCTTGAGCCCAGGCTCTGCTCATCTGCAAGGCTGAAGTCTTTTCTTATCCTAGCTATTAGTTAAATGGAAACAGAGAAATGGACTAAAATGCTTCAGGGTTGACTTCAGTAAATCTGCGGATTTCTATACTTGCCAATAAAATCAGCTGTGGAACCTTCTGACGTGTCACTGGCTCACTTTGGTTGGTATTTACTCAGTATTTGCCTCTATCAGACATCCGTGGACAAAACATCACATTTCTTTATGCTCGTTTCTTCTTCAACACAAAACACAAACAGTAAAATGAAACAACTCTGGGTCTCACGTCGTCCCAACTCAGCCTGAGCTGAGTCTTTGGGTCAGAGCTGAAACCCAGAACCAACACGCCCCCTACAGTCCACAGCCGTCATCTACCAACACTGGGAGCACCTGCAAAAACCATCAGCTTTCAGCAGCTTCACTGGAAATATCAGTGTCACTTTAGAGACGTATTGGTGAAGTATGACGGCGTCGTGCCCTCTGACCTCTGACCCCTCAGGACCCAACGTTAGTGTGAGCTCCTCTTTATCTGCCTGTGTGGGTTTTCTTCTAGTTGCTCAATATTCGTCAATTTAGCAGTTGTCAATCTATTTCTTATCTGACACTTTTTTCAGCATTAAATAAAACTAAATAAAACAATTAAATAAAAGGGCCATGTTACCTGTTCAAAACTAGGCTGCAGTGTCATGTTTCATTTTCAACATCATCTTCTTCATCGTCATCACTGTCACCAGCAGCTGCAGATATTAGATTCTTTATTCTTAATTTTTTTCTTTTACTTTAAATTAAATTACTGTTTTTTCATATCTTAAATGGGAGATTGACACAGGTTGTATTTAATACTGTTCTTGATAAAGGCTGTTCAGTTTTAAATCAGACTGACGGAGGAGAGAAAGAAACGCTCCTTTTTTAAGGGGAATCTGGTGAAGTCACATGATCCAGAAATAATCCGCGAGGCGTCTCCCCACATTCCCCAGGAGGCTGAGGGATAAAGTTAGCTGCTGAGGAAACTCTAGAGGCCCGGAGCCTCGGGCCCCAGCAGACCTGAGGCAGGGCTCAGCGCACCATAGAAGGAGCGTGAGGGTGGTGGAGGAGGGCGAGGCTCGTCTGAGACCAGTTAAATCATTACAGAAACATTCAGAGGCGTCACTAAATAGGTCCTAAATTGATCTTTCATCCGCTTCGTTAGTCACCGGCTTCAGTCGGCTGCTCAGCCAAAATCAAACACACCCACTACAATTAACAATTATCACACACAGCTCATTCACAGGGACATTCTAAACCATGCTGACGATCCCGATCACATTCCTGCTCCTCAGTGGATGAACCATGCGGGTTAATGACTCCATGAAGTCTCCTCCAGCGCCACCCACCGGACAAAGCCTACATTTAACTTCCACCCTCAGCCTGCAGCCGACGCCAGCTGAGCCGACCTGACCCGGTTTAGCCTGGAACCTCTATACCTCCATGGAGCCGCTGACGAAGGTGGTGGTGGGCCTTAAATCCGCCCTAAGCCTCAAGGAGCAGGTTAATTGGCTCGTTTAGGGTTAATTGGTGACTCTAAATGGTTGGCTGAATCCGGGTTCATTGTACAAAGCATGAAAATAAAGTCAGATGGAATAAAAGACAAACACCACAAAGGTTCTTCCACATTTGATTTATTGTTTCTATCCAACATAGGTTATTGTGTGTAAATGTTACTGTGACGAGTGGAATTTAAGACTTGATGTTGGTGCGTGAACCTGCAGAAACTCTGGACTCTCCTCCCTCCACACACGACAAAGTGCAAAAAACCCTCGAGAACCTCGACTACGCTGCAGAGTGACTCCTCTCATGCTTTCCTGCTGTTCAGCCCCGTGTGACTTGACTTAAACAAATGAAACCTCGACTGGTTAGGCCAACAGACGTAAGACACTGGGAGTTCATATACACAGAAAAACAAACGGAGGCGGTTTGTTTAGGAGGACTCGAACATCTTCTTCCTGTCGGCCTTGTCTTCAATGTTCTTACGCCAGTCGCCCACGGCTTCTGTAGGCTGAGGACGACAGGAGGCCATGATTAAACCAAGCACATCTTATATTAGAGGGAGACTTCAGCCAATACATTTAGTCCAGTCACCAAGTTGGACTTTTCAAAACAGAATCTTGTTGAAAGAGAGTGAGAGGGACGGAGTCCAAGCCTCACCTCCTCTTTGACCTCCTTCTTGACCTGCTTCAGGTTGGACCTCAGGTCCATGTTGACTGTATGTTTGGAGCCCAGCAGCGCCTTCAGCATGCTGTCAGCAGACATACGCACTTTCTTCAGCGCGGGTTTCTTCACACCTCTCAGATCCACCACTTTGATGTTCAGGTCCTCAATCTGTGACAGGAAAAGGTGTTTGAGCTGCTCTGTATCAGCGCTGCAGCGTGTGCTGCTGAGGCGCCTCTACCTCTTTGTCGGCCTTCTGCACTTTGGCCTCGGCGTCGTACCTCTCCTCATCGATCTTGTCGATGACGGCGTGGAGCTTCTTGCAAAGTTCCTGCCAACACACAAACGCAGATCTGAACCGGAGAGTTCGACACAACCTTCTGCTGGAGACTCCGCGTGATGTTGTTAGCGTAGCTGAGCTAAGCTAAGCTAAGCTAAGCTAAGCTAAGCTAAGCTAAGCTAAGCTAAGCTAAGCTAAGCTAAGCTAAGCAACGGGTGGTGATGATGCTGAAGCGTGCTTTTCCCACTTTTCTGAGAATGAAAGCGTTGTAGCAGGGTTCTCTCTCTAGTCAGTGACTCTGTCCTGACCCGTTCACGGCTCTCTCACCATGAGGGCGGCCTGGTCTCCGCTCATGTCAGGGGCGGGACAGTGTTCGGCCAGGTAGGCTTCCTTAGCCACGACGGCATCCTTCTTCTCCTGGTCGAGCCAGTTCTGAGCGATCTGAAGGATCAGACTCTGCAGGACGAGACGGGATCATTCATTCATGTGTGCAGGACAAAAGACACGGGGTCTTTTTACAGCATCTGCTGACACTAGTAACGAGTCCAACACACACTGTTTATAACACACCATGCATTTAACAGCGAGATGATGGAGTCGACTCACCTTCAGGTGATGCCTACGGCTGGAAGTCAGCTTCTTCCTGTTTGGGAGGAAGTTGTGTCATGAAAACAGAAGTCAGTGACGTCGATGTATATTTGAACACATTTTTCACAGCTCAGTTAAACTTCAGACTTTAAAATCAGATGTTTCTGTTCGTAGCGTCGCGTGTTCAGGATGATGGTGGATCTACTCGTGGATCTCATACTTACTCAGACATCTTGGCGGTTTTTGCAGTTCACAGCCTGCAAAGAGAAGCACATGAGGACATTGAGAGAGCAGAACCGGGGCCTTTCCTGAGCGTCCGAGCTGAGATCAGCAGGTTCTGCTGCTCTGATGGAGATGGATGGATGGGAATGTTGGCGTCGTAACGCGATCCGAGGCCACAGCTGAAGAAGGGCGACGTCAACTGAACTAAACTGGGACGGTCGAGGTCGGGTGTCGCATCTCCGCTCCGTTTACGATCAGATCAGATGAAGGGCTCATTTCAAAAAGCCGAATATCATTAAGTGAAGTTCATCACTGACTTTGAAATCTTAATAATAGGCTCAGGTGAGATAACAAAAGATCAAAAGGTTTGTCTTTTGATTTAGAAAGTTGAAAGTGTTTTTGCAGCCTTGAGAAAATTTAAAGTTTTATGCTCAATTACATTAAAGTAAATAATAAATAAGAGATGAGATGATACTTTGACAAGCTGCTTCTAAAACAGCTTAATTGACATCATTCATTAATAACAAAACAAATCAAACAAACTATTAGTTAAAAGAGTCTTTAGGCAAACAAGGACAAGTAAGTTTGACTGGTCAGAAAGTGTAAAATGTCACGAGCACAAGTTCTATTTTGCTTCATCTGTCACAGAATAAAATGGATGAATTAAGTAAACAGGAACTTATGATCACTGTAATCTCTTAACAAATTCACATTATAACAATCAAACTAACAACATAATGATAAAATGTGATTCAGCCTCAATAAAACACTGAACAGGTTTCAGAAATACAAACAGAGCTGAGTGTGTCCAGAGTGGATCCGCTGTGGTGATCAAATACACGATGCTGATCACTGAGGGTTAAAAGACAGGCTGAAGAAATGAGGTTCTCACCTACTGAGAGGAGGAAGAAGAAGAGACACACTTGGTGGAAGAAAAGGGACACACTGCCAGAGCCACAGGCCGTGAAAAGTGAAATAGGGTATATATGGTGGGTTGCGATGCCTCAGCAAAAAGCCCAGATCCTCTTTATGGAAGTGGATTCCAGGTCAGACCAATGGGCCTGCGAGCTCCTGAAATACACCCAGCCCGCGGCGCTCCGCTCCCCAGCGGCGCCGAGAGGGCCGTTCAGAGGGCGGCACCCAATATAAAGACGCTCAAACTGCACTGGGGTCAGTCTCCAGTACTTCTTCATTCTGGTTTTCATCCTAAATATCTTCTGTAACTTATTAGATTTATTTTTCCGAACCAGTTGTTTCGAAGGCTGCAGCCGGGCTAAACGCAATCAGAACATGTTTATAAAATAAAATTTCTAAAAAAAAAAAGCAATTAGCAATTAATTAAGCAATTAGATTATTTAATTCTCAAAATCACAAAAAATATAATTTAAGGCAAAGTTTAAGCTACAGAAAATAAGAATATAGTCCAGTGTGTTAATGTTAATGTATTGATTTGTTTTTTATTAATTATGATTAATAATGATTAAAAATAAATGATTAATGAAACCATTTTAAACCTCTTTAAAGAAAGACCAAATGTGTTTTTCTCCATCAGTGCTTGTTCTTTGGTTTTTGGGGGAAACAAATTACGTAAAAACTAACATGCAGATAAAATTTGCAAACAAATCGATGCTTAATTCAAAACATTTATTTTTTGAACCAGAGGTCTCTAGTCTGAAACCAACGCTGTCCCTGTGAGTCCAGCTCAGACTCACGTTGCTGCCACTTTGACTCTCCGCCGCCTGCGTCCGCGTTGGCTGCAGGAAGTTAGGACGTCTCAAACATCTTCTTCCTGTCGGCCTTGTCCTCGATGTTCTTGCGCCAGTCGCCCACGGCCTCTGTGGGCTGCAGACAAGAACGCAGGGCTTTTTAACCCACGGGCCTGACTTTGGAGGCGCTCGTGTCTGTGTCTGGGCCGCGCTCACCTCCTCCTTCACCTCCTTCTTGACCTGCTTCAGGTTGGCCCTCAGGTCCATGGTCACCTTGTGCTTCCCTCCCAGCAGCGCCTGCAGCATGGCGTCGGCCGACATGCGCACCTTCTTCAGCGCCGGCTTCTTCACTCCGGCCAGTTCGATCACCTTCAGCTTCAGGTCCTCGATCTGCAGCCGAACATTCATCGTTTAGGAGGAGGACGGAGCGTTGACACCATGTGGAGGTGTCCTGTAGAGCTGAGGTGCACCTGGAACCAAAGTCTGTCCTCACCTCTTTGTCCGTCTTCTGAACCTTGGACTCGGCGTCGTATCGAGCCTCGTCGATCTTGTCGATGGCGGCCTGCAGCTTCTTGCAGACTTCCTGTTGACAAATAAACAAGGAAGTTACGTGAACAGAGCTCCACTGACTCATCCTTCGAGCTGATTCAGAGGAGGTTGTAGGTTATTGAGCCTCTAGACATAGGTTTGTGACAAATGGAAAAAATGGAGCAGTATAAGTGGGTACCGGCTCATCAATGCTACTCTGCAGGCTATTGTACCATTTTACCAACAACATGTCCTATCTGTCCCCTGTTCACAGTGAAGCTGCTCGTCTCCGTCCTGTGAGGTCTGAGTCACCATGAGGGCGGCGTGGTCTCCGCTCAGGTCGGGGGCCGGGCAGTTCTCAGCGACGTGGGCCTCCCGCGCCTCCTCCACGTCCTTCTTCTCCTGCTCGATCCAGGCGGCAGCGATCTGCAGCATCATGCTCTGAGCACACGCAGTACAAACATCAGGTCCCAACCGTTCTCTGCCACCTCTGCTTCAGCTGAGCAACTGCTCCCACCTTCAGATGATGCCGGCGGCTGGAGGTCATTTTCTTTCCCCTTTGAGACAAAAGCAAAGGTCGTAATCAGGACTGATGCTTTATTCAAAAAGCATTTGAGGACCTGAAAACACAGAGACCACTTCAGATTCCCACTTTGTCCTCACGACTCATTTAAATTCTACTGGGTCAAGAGGACGATTTTAAGCTGTTTTTACAGCTTAAGTCCAAATGTGAGGCGCTATTAATGCCTTGCTCTTGACTTTGACCCTGAGACCGTCTGGGTTCACGCTGGTGTTTAAGTCCAAACCTGTGGCATCTTTGTACAGCGAACAAATGACTTAGAATGAAGACAAGAAAATGGGTTTACGTCTGATCTAACGGAAGCTTAACAAACACCAGGTACCAAGAACACAACGTGTACTCACTCAGACATCTGGGCAGATTGAGGTCTTCACTCTGTACAAACACAGCAAACACTGGTCTTCTGTTAAACGTCAGGAGAAGCGCTCACGCCTGCGTCAGAGCCCTTTGACCTGCAGCAGGCAACACGATAGGCTTTGTTACGATGCCGGTGGCCACAAAGCGGCTAATTCTGGACAGCTTCAGATGCTGGAGCCTTTGGCCCCAACAGTTGCCTGCTCCGAGAACGGTCGGCCTGGAATTTAACGTCTCAGTGTGAGAAGTCTGAGCACGGAATCCAAAGGTGGCGCCGAGCACGAAGCGGGAGCAGTTAACACCGATTCAGCATCAGCAGGAATGCAGCTCAGCAGCTGCACCCACGGGCGGCGTGTCATTGGGCTTCAAAGAGTCGGAAAATGGCCCAAAACCTGAAAATTCAGCTTTCACAACAACCCCAAAAAAACAGGCTGGATTTTATCACATCATCGTCTTTTCTGAAAAACTAGTTTGTGACTTAAGGTCAGCACCGGTTAAGCACCGAGTGGCAGGAATAAAGGATTTGATGTGAATGAAATCACTGACTCTTGATAAAACACTGTCACATATGAAATAACTTTTTACACAGAAGCTCAAGGAAATCTGATCAAATCTGACTTTTTTGAAAGACCAAATGTTATATAATAATAAAAAAATCTGTCAGTTTCACCTGAACCTAAGTCCAAATTAGTGTTTTAACACCAGTCAGTTATTTCCCCACTCGGCTGAACGTCCTAGCATTTTTTTTTTAGGTTTCATCTTCATCCAAACCTGAACTCAGGCTCAGCGCTCAAAGGTCACAACAGCATCAGCAACTAGTTCCACACAGGTTGAAACATTTTCACAGAATAAGCCGACTCCCCACCTGCAGATAAAGCCTCAATGGGAACGAAGCTGACTCACCTCCACAGGACAAAGACCCGACAGTAAACATTAAACCGGATGTAAGGCTTTTAAGGAGCCGACTCAGCAGAAACGCCGGCCCAGAGCCGCTGTGGACCAATGAGCCGGCAGCGTCCAGAAATACCAGCACAAACTCCCAACAGCTCCAGCAGCAGAATCACTCCCACCGACACCGCTGGCGTCAAGCAATTGTTTCCCAGCAGTGAGTCAGCGGTGGCGGTGCTGAGGAACACACTGGGTCCAGGCTAAAGCGAGCCACAGCACCGGGGGGTGACGCCCTCTGAGCTCGGCTCCGTCCATGCGTGCGTGTGGCCATAAACTCTGCTTTACAGAAATGAGAAACATCTGATGACATCATTCAGGAGCAGGAGGTCGCTGGAGTTCGGCCTTTGAAGTCTGCATCCACATGACGTCACTGGAAAAACTGAAGTTTGAGGTCATTTCAAACTCAAACTGAGAGAAACGATGTAATATCAACTTTGAAGCCTCATTTAATTCTTTATTAATTGGCTGCACAGCTTTCACTAAGTTACACACTTATACGGTTTGTGATAATCTGAATATTTGATTTGATTTACGCCAATCAGGATTTAGTTTCAGTTTTATTCCTCTTAATTGAATATGCAGCGATATCAATAACTACAGGGTTTTCTCTGTAACTGACAAAGCTTCAGCGGTCATTTGCAGACGCGTTTCCTTCAGTGATGCTCAGCAATAACACAAAACTCATTTCATATCAAAACAGCAAAATATTTGAAATGCTCAGAATAGAAAACTGAAAAGAGGAAAACACAGCTACTCACCGTGTGTAGACTTCATGCTGCAGTCACGTTGTAACATATGTGTTAAAAAAAGTCCTGTTTTGGCTCATTTAGTGTGAAGCAAGTTTGAACGGCTCACTGCTGACACCTAGTGGTTCAATGTCAGCACAGCAGACTCTGACTGACTAATAAACATCGGCCTGCTTCTCTGTGGGAGGTCAGAGGTCACCGCCGCCTGTGGGCGACTACAAACCCTCCGTTGCTGTTACAACTCGGGATGAAGCATCGCAGCAGCGTCTCCTTATTCCAAATACAAGTTTAATGGCATGTGCTTTTCCAATTCCATGAACATTCAAACGTGACAGAGGGGGAAGATTTGCAGGACTGAAAACAATTTACATGCGAGAAAGGAGGCGTGAAAGTCCTTAAGAAGCCTCAAACATCTTCTTCCTGTCGGCTTTGTCTTCGATGTTTTTGCGCCAGTCGCCGATCGCCTCCACAGCCTGAACGGGAGCAGGTTGAACACAGTGAGACGCAGGCGGCGCTCGGCGCTGAAGGTGTGCGTGCGGCCGCGCCGGCTCACCTCCTCCTTCACCTCCTTCTTGACCTGCTTCAGGTTGGCCCTCAGGTCCATGTTGACCTTGTGCTTCCCTCCCAGCAGCGCCTGCAGCATGGCGTCGGCCGACATGCGCACCTTCTTCAGCGCCGGCTTCTTCACCCCAGACAGCTCGATCACCTTCAGCTTCAGGTCCTCGATCTAGAGTCACACAAAGACACCGGGTTCTGTGGGAGCCGTGATTGACAGGTGACGTCAGCAGCCTTCTGCCTCCGGCTCTGAAAGCTGCCGTCAGCATCCCGCGCGGGCATCTTCTCTACCTCTTTGTTTGCCTTGGCCACTTTGGCCTCAGTGTCGTATCGTTCCTCGTCGATCTTGTCGAGGCACAGGTGCAGCTTCTTGCAGAACTCCTGTTCAATCAAAAGGCACAAATGAGCCCTTCACCGCCTCCTACGTGAGCGTGAGCCCTGGTGTTCACTGTGGCAGGACGCTGGTACCATCAGAGCCGCCTGGTCTCCGCTCAGGTCGGGCGCGGGGCACTTCTCCATCATGTAGGCCTCTTTGGCGGCTGCAGCGTCGCTGGCTTCCTGCTCCAACAGGTTGGCAGCGATCTGCAGCATCAGGCTCTGCAGGACACGGACGCAGGGACTGGTCTGTACGGTCCTTAAAGCTGTACTAAACTAATTGGCCACTAGGGGGTGGTGTCGTGTTCCCAGCAAAAAGAGACGGGATGATTCTAAGGCAGCGGATAAAGTGTCTGAATAAAACTAGAGGCCTGAAACTGATATTTAGTAAAGAAAGTTTTGAGTCTCACCTTGAGATGATGTCTGCGGCTTGAAGTCATCTTCTTTCCTCTAATGGATAAAAACATGACATTACCAACGTGACGTTCTACAGTTTCACACAGATTCAATCCAAACTTACTCAGACATCTTCACTTTTTCTTGGTTTCACGTGCTGTTGAGGTTTGAATATCAGGTCACCAACACTAAATAAAACAGCACAGTTTAGTGATTCATCAGGATGGTTACACCTCAAACCAAACATCTGCCATCTGTTTGTTTTATAAAAATAGAGCGTTAGATTTGGGAAACGCCAGGTCACGGCTGTGAGGTCCCCATCGGGTCGCGGCTAATCCTGGATCAGGGTCCAGGGTCAGCGGCGACATTTATGATGATCCTTTTATGATCAGGAACATGTGCTTTTGAAACCAAACTTGATTCCCATTAACTAATTTATCAGATCATTTATCAAAAAAAGTTTAGTTTCATTTGCAAGAAACTGCAGATTTCTGGACACTTCAGTTCACTGAATGATGCTGTTTGCAGCACCTGTGATCACCTGGACTTCACATGCTGTGATGTGATATCAACTTAGTTAAATACCACAGTGTGAATTTTACAGAAGAGGTTTCGATTTTAACAAACTATAGATAAATAGGAAACATATTTAACTGATGTAATTGTCAAGATTAATCATTTGATTAAGAACATAAGGTTCTAGTTTGTAAATGTAATCTAAGAACATTACATAAGTAAGTAAGATTTAACTTTAGTTGTTTGGATACAATTATTAAACTTTCAACACAACATTTAAATGTGAGATCATCAACAAAGAATAAAAAGTAAATGAATAAAAATAAGGGAAAACATGGTTTTGATCACTTTGGTCACTTTCATTGTTTCATAGCTTCTAGGAAAACGCATTTCAAACTGTAACGTAAACTAAAAGCTTGCTGCACTACATGAACACAAACAGATCATTGAGCTGCAAGAGAGTCAGAACTCACCACACAAAAGATTAGAGAACCCTGTTAAAAACCATCACCCACACAAGAAAAGTTTGTTCTCACCTCCAAAGTGTCGCTGAGGAAGGCAGCAGAGAGTGAGTCCAAGGTAAAGTGTGAGGGGGTATATATGGGCTTGGGCAAGTTCAGAGGTTCCTCTTTATGGCCATGAGGAACTCCGGGACCCAAACTAATGAGCTCCTGAAATACCGTCATCTTTGACCACTCACGTTTAAATCCTCTGACATCAGCAGCTCAGTCACATAGATCAGCCTGTTGATATGAAGGAAAAGAGGAAGAGTTCATACAAACGAAATGTGACTCAAGATGCTGGAGAGTAAAAGTAAACATGCACCACTGTCAGAAATGTCATTTGAAGCTTTAAAGTTAACTTAATTTAAATTGTGATTATTTAGCATTGGATTTTCAACTGTACCATTAACATTCAAGCTAAAGTCACATAGAGAAGCTACTGAAGCAGAATTGATCTGGTAATTGTCTTAAAGTTAGGCGTCAAACTGCTCACATCAGCCTCTTCAGTGTAACCTGAACCTGAATGATCATGACCCAGCCCTGATCTCACACCTGGTCCATATAAATCAAGGCCCGGTCAAAATACGGCAGCAAAACTGTCTGGCACTGATCTCAGCTCCATCAACATGAAGACAAATGCTTTATCAGTTAATTAATAAGGAATAATGAGGAGCTGTGGTTTAACAGGGAATAAACTTTAATCTCCTAAATGCGCAGTACTGACCAACATCAGTTGTGCTTGAACAAGTACAGCTTGTTTATATTTTATAATACGCTAAAACACCTTTCCATCAACACAAGGTGAAGCCAACAGCTCTCAACATAAAAAATAAAGAGTAGAAAGCTGCAATAAGGAGAATTTAAAGCTGTACCTTATTTATCACCATCAGAGCTGCAGTGGACGCTGGACTCAGGCACGAACCCTGAAAAGATATTAAAAGGTCACAAACAGGAAGATAAAGGCTTCTGTTGGTACGAGTGGCTGAAAGAACATTTCACTCACAATAGTGAACCCAAGCAGCGTTGCTCACCTCTGCGTCAGGACCGACGTCCGTCCTGCTCCCACACTGTTTGAGCTCCTTGAACGCCTCAGCCTGGGCCCGTAGCTCTCTGCTGCCACCGTGTGGCCACAGTTCGCTCCTCCATCCTACACTTCCCTGGAGCTGTTACCTGAACATCCTGTCTGCATCCGCTGGTTTAGAGAAAGTTGTACATGTGGAGATTCTCTAGCTTAGATACATAACCTGAGCTCATAACTATGAAATCCTTCTCCCGGTGATTCCAACGCTAATTGATGGTTTTTGTTGATTAAAGAATATATATATTTCAATGGATAAAGCACAAACTTGTGCCCTTCATAATTTGAAGGTGATTCACTGACTCAAAGACAGAACGAGAGCAGGAAGCTGAGGAGTTGTTTGGGTCTGAACTGTACAAAAGTGCAACAACAGGCCGAGCAGAATGTGACACATTTAATGAAACAGACGGTTTTAAAATGCAATGAAAAGTTCCAGAAATGCAGTAAAACGTGCTCCAGAGCAGCGTCGGGTCGTCTAGGCGGCCTCGAACATCTTCTTCCTGTCCACCTTGTCCTCGATGTTCTTGCGCCAGTCGCCCACGGCCTCTGCAGGCTGCAGCACAGACAGCTCCCGGTCAGCAGGCGTCTGCGCCCCCCCCCCCCCCCCCCCCCCCCCCGCCGCCCCAGCGCCCACACTCACCTCCTCCTTCACCTCCTTCTTGACCTGCTTCAGGTTGGCCCTCAGGTCCAGGTTCACCGTGTGCTTGGTGCCCAGCAGCGCCTTCAGCATGGCGTCGGCCGACATGCGCACCTTCTTCAGCGCCGGCTTCTTCACCCCGGCCAGGTCCACGACCTTCATCTTCAGGTCGTCGATCTGAGAGTGACAGAAAGCACCATCGGGTTCAGTCCGCAGCCGTTTGGTGGCGGTGGCCGCTTCGTGCCGGACACTAGCACTCGCCTCTTTATCGGCTTTGCCCACTTTGCTCTCCAGGTCGTAGCGCTCCTCGTCCACCTTGTCGATGAGCGCGTGCAGCTTTTTGCAGGTTTCCTGGACGGACAGACGTGATGTTGGTCACTGACAGTGATCGTGGTGCTGCTTGAGGCCCAGTGACCTCACTGTGACCTCGCTGTGACGTCGCTGTGACGTCGCTGTGACGTCGCTGTGACGTCGCTGTGACCTCCCTGTGACCTCCCTGTGACCTCCCTGTGACCTCCCTGTGACCTCCCTGCGACCTCACTGTTCTCACCATGAGGGCGCTCTGGTCTCCGCTGAGGTCCGGCGCGGAGCAGTGCTCGGCCATGTATGCCTCCTTAGCCACCACAAGTTCACCTTTCTCCTTCTCAAGCCACCCGGCAGCGATCTGCAGCATCAAACTCTGCAGAACACGCAAAGGTCAAAGGTCAAAGACATTCATTCATCTTCACGCTTCACTCTAGAGCTGTAGATGTGACAGCAAAGACTATAACACTAACACCATGGAGGTGCTGAGACCTCTTTTTCTTTCTAAATCAGCTCGTTGAGTTTGTGTAACTTCTCTGATTAACATCAGTTCATTCTGAATTGTGTTATCTGACCAGAACCTTTCAGAACCCAGCAGCAACCGGCTTCTCCAGACGCAACCATCAGATGGCGCTCACGCTGGTTTTTAAGCGGATGTCCTCGTCTTAACGGTGGCTCGGGGAGCGGAAGGTTGCAGGTTCAAACCCCCACCAGTGCACCAGGTGTGTCCTTGAGTAAGACACCTGGCACTAGCTCCCTGGCGCCTTGCATGGCGCATGGGGGCGGGGGTTAAATGCAGAGGGCCAATTTCATTGGTTACATTGTATGTGATAATGTCGAATAAAGGCTTTCTTCTTCTAAACGCTGGAACCTGTGTTTCCAGTAACACATCTGCTCCATGTTTCTAAACATTGTTTTAACATGAACCCTAAGGTGAATCATGCAGATGAGCATCTCTTTAATCTGAAAGTGATTTAACACACGTTGAACTGTACCTTCAGATGATGCCTGCGGCTGGAAGTCATCTTTTTTCTGCAAAAAACAGACAAATGCAAACGATTTGTTTTCAAACTGACTTCGGTGCTTTCTGCAGTCTAAAGTGTCTGTCTGTCTGTCTCTCGCCACATTTCTGGACGGGATTGATGTCAGTGTTTGACTGAGATCGCGAACCGTCTCATTATCGGATCAGTTCAGAAATAGCCCTTAAAATTTAGCAGCGGATTGTTTTCACGAGGTTTCTCTCATTTCATTTCGTGCTCCAGAGTCATGTGTAGGTGCTTCTGTGCACAAACACAGCACTGGGTCTGTTGAACCTGGATTGTTTGATTCATTCTTCCCTGATAAAGATTTTAAGGAGCAGTTTCACTCAGATATTAAAACACTGTGTTGTCGAATGCAGTTTATTTTAACATCTAAATCCTGGAGCAGCAAAATAAAGAAGAATGAGAATCCAGCAGTGACACTTACTCAGACATGTTGTTTTTTTCTTTGCTTCACAACCTGTGGTGAAGAAAACAGATCAGGACTGAAACGAACATTAAGAATCACCTGCTCGATGCTTAAATATCAAAGATCCTCAGTAAGAAACTCAATCTCCTGAGGCACTTGATGAGCGGCTGAGTGGTGACAGAGCTAAGTTTGGCGTTCGGGTCAAATGTCACAGCTGACGCCTTCAATAAGCTCCTTTACAGATGTTCACATCTAAATATCTCGAGGGAGTTAACACTTCAATGCCTTTCAGGGAAGAGTCCCTGCAGCAGAATGTGCTGAGGCGGCGAGTCCCCACAAAACCAGCCCGTAAACAAGGCCCCAGCTTCCAGAGGGGTTTGAACCAAAAGCAGCTGGAACTTAGTTACTGAAGAAACATGACCTCAACGCTAAATTAAAACACATTCAAAATTACTTTCTAGTTCAAACATCCAGAAAGAAACAGGAGGAGCAGAAATTCAAAAAGACAAATCAATCAAGCTAAATGCTCAATGGACTGTAAAACCATCATGAAATGTTTTTAGGCTTCAGACAAAAAACTACTTTGCTTCAAAAACAGAAATTCACTATAAAAAAATTTCTTCATAACAACTTGTTTCTGTTTTAAACTTATTCCTGAATGAATAAGTGAAAACAAAACATGGCTTTATTTGAATCTAACTTACCTCCTAAAAATTGTTTATTTTCTGAATATTTAGTAAAACATCATTTGCAGCATATTCTTCAAATGTCAACAAGCAAGAAAAACAGCTAAGTTGATCCAAAACAGAGAAACAGGAAAACGCACCAAACATTTCAATGAGTCCAACTTATATAAAATAAATATATAAATCAGCATCACACTCCCTCAGCCACTGAAATCCCTGTTTAAAGACTCCGAGCTCATCACAGTAATCAGCTCTCTCCTCTACTCTGTGTCACATTTCTCCTCACTTGTTAATAAAGCTGAGAGGTCAGGACTTCGACACCTTAGCACTCAACCAACAGCTCCACGGTCCGCAGCTCGGATGCAAGCAGCTCTCCAGGCACGCGGCAGCACAGCAGGGGGCGGAGGAGGAAAAGTAAACTGGCCTCACCTACGACGAGACGAAAGACGAGCAGACGCAGGAGTCGCCAGCGGGAGTGGGAAGAAACCAACCTGGGATCCATATATACAAGGTCCTGGATGGGGATCTCCTGTTTATGGAAATGCAGGAAGCTCAGGCCAATGGACAGGCCGGCTCCTGAAATACCATCATCGCCACGTTCCCTCTATAAAACCAGGCGTCGTCGAGGAGGAGCCTGCATCGTTTAAGGACTCCCCTCGATGCCACTATAAAAGGCAGAGAAAGGATGGTGGTCCTCAATGAGCAACACTGAGCAGAGACAGGATGAGTGACAGCAGTGGGACGGGTCGGCGCCGCCTGTCAAAAACACTGGCTCAGTGCTTGCTGGCTTTGGTTGATGCTGCTGATCCAGAGTTTTCAGGGAGGATGGAGTTCAGGAGAATCTGGTGATTCCCTGTCACAAAAGGACCACAAAACACAGACTTTATCATTGGATTATCCTAAAGCTCTACTCATCTCAGTTCTCTGTCCTTCCAAAAACAAATAGGTCAACAACTCCCAGACTTGTGTCCAGGAGTCTCAAACCTCACCAGTCCCAGATCTATTCTTGCGTGTTTGATAACATAACGCGTTTAATTTGGCACCATTTGCCCAGAAGAACCATCCAGAACCTGGAAGGAGACGCGGAGAAGGCTGCAGCTGTAGGTCACATGGGGTCAGGAGCCCGGAGCGATTCCTAAGGAAGAATCCTTAGGAATCCTAACTGTGGCATTTATCATTTATCAAAGACATTTATCATCCAAAGGTCTATTTATATCACAGGTTATGAGCAAATATCAGCTTAGATCTCAGCCAAAGCCTGAAAAAGCTCAGAGTCTGGAACAAAACAGCGACATGACTTTTAACTATTACCCCAAATAAAGAACTTAACAAGCTCACATTTCTGTTGACTATAAATATCCCGTAATAGCGTGTGGTCCGAGGACGTATCATCTCAAAGTGCTGATTCAGGTCATGGAACTGCCCTCAGAAAGGTTTCCAGTCCTTTCTCTGGCAGCGAAGGTCCTCTCATATTAACACTTGGCCGTGTGAGCGTGAGAGGGAAGGCAGATTTTCCATCCGGATGATGTTACACGAAGTCTGATTGGAAAAACATTCCTGCTTCAGAGGAAGAAAGGAGAACATAGAGTGGATGCGCGTGGAGTGAGGCGGAGGGTGAGTCATGAAACCAGTCTGCAGCCTGAAAGGAGGAGACGCTCCCACCAACGCTGGTCACGCCTGAGTTACCATCACATCTGCTCTCATGTCCAACAGACTCACTGTTCAACGTCCAAAGGCCAACACTTGACTTGACAACTTTATTATCACATCTTGACTTGTTGATGATAAGACTCAGAGAACAGAAACTTCCTGCTGGTAGCGTTGTGTTTAGGTTTAACATACTGTAAAGCATATCTGGGACTCTCACCAATACTAACAGGACGTGACCCAGTCGAAGCTCTTGGCCTTGTTAGCGGCTCTGACTGGGGGGAAGGCGGTGACAGGTCTGAGTGACACGCAGGCGGCCGGAGAATGCTGGGAATGCGGGGCGCAGGGTGACGCTGGGGATCGGGTTCACCGTCCTGTCACTTGTTCTCAACCAGGACGTTCGAGCCACAACTCGAGCCTCCGGAATGCTGGGAAATGCACGGGAAGCGCGCGTCCTGTCCTCGCTATGTGACGCCATTAATAACTGGATGTGTATGTTTACTCCTGAAGCTTCGAGCTGCTTCGGATCCATCCACCATCTGGTTGATGTGAAGCATGGACGCAGCGACACGTCACCACCCGAGGGGTTGGTTTCCACTTGGATTTACTGCTTGTCACTAAGATGTTTCCAGAAGGGAACGATGCTCAATACGACAAATGCCTGAAAGGTCCCAATGTTTGAGTGGAACCAAACCTTGTAGCAGCTTCGGTGCTTGAAATAATTACTTTCAACTGCAGCTGAAAGAGCTTGAGGGCCTGAGGGCTTCTGGGAACTGTAGTTCTTCAGATCAGAACATCTGCTGGGAGAATGTGACGAACTCGCAGGTTTTCTAGGCTAAAGCAGCATCTAGCGGCCATTTCTGGAACTGCAGCTGGAAACTGACCATTGCTGATGTATTTGAGGGCTGATCTTCAAAACGCATCATTTAAGGCACAGTTGTACGAAGCAGTAACTGGGAGGAAACATCAGCCATGAGTGGAGGGAACCCTAAATGCCTCCTTTGGCCTTTTAAGCAAACAAAGAGGACACGAGGGCAGATGTCACCTCAGCGACTGAGCTCAGTTTCCACAGAGAGAAGACTCACCTCCCTTTGGTGAGTCTCTTACTGCCGTCTCGTCTTCCTCAAGGCAGTAAAGTCCTAAAAGGAAATAATGACAGTGTTAAACGTTGTCTTCTGTCTTATATAAACATATACACAGTAAATTCCCTATCTGAGTGAATGAACCTTAGACTAGAAGCAACTCTGCCGCTCTAACTGTGTCCACAGTGTCTGAGACACGGCGTCACACGTTAATGAGTATTTCTCACATTTGACTGTAATTAAAAATGTCACGCAGCATCTCGAATGTCACGCTTTAACGCCACACGTTGATGTATGTGGCATCGAGAACAGCTGCTTGTGCCAATTAACAACCTTCAGCCCGGGAGGGAGATCCAATCAGTGAATTCAGCTGCTGCCTGTCTGAGCAACAGGTTCCACTTGGTTCCTTCTCATTGTGGGTCTGTCTCATTGTAGGTCTGTCTCATTGTGGGTCTGTCTCATTGTGGGTCTGTCTCATTGTAGGTCTGTCTCATTGTGGGTCTGTCTCATTCCGGGTCTGTCTCATTGTAGGTCTGTCTCATTGTAGGTCTGTCTCATTGTGGGTCTGTCTCATTGTGGGTCTGTCTCATTGTGGGTCTGCCTCATTCCGGGTCTGTCTCATTGTAGGTCTGTCTCATTGTAGGTCTGTCTCATTCCGGGTCTGTCTCATTGTAGGTCTGTCTCATTGTAGGTCTGTCTCATTCCGGGTCTGTCTCATTGTAGGTCTGTCTCATTCCGGGTCTGTCTCATTGTAGGTCTGTCTCAAGCCGTGGAGGCTGAGCGGCGTGAGCCTCGGGTCTAATTCTGGCTGATGTGGGAGGAAGCAGCTGTTATCTGAGGAGATGGTGCTGCCGTCAGCAGATGTCAAATATAACCTGCAGCAGCTCTGAGGACCGAGACGCTGCTGAGGCTGTGAATGAAGACGTGAGTCATGTGGTATTAAAACGCGTCCAGCGTGTGGACAGACAGAACCCGAGCTCGTTTGGAGTCAGAGGGGGCCGCGTTTAGGAAGCTTATTGTATTATACATACTGTACTATGTTGTAGATGTTCACCTTTATCAAAAATGAATTGACAGTTTGTTGGTGTCAATTTAAATTCGTTTTAAAGCCTTGATCTACTATGTTTTGTTATTTAAAAAGTAAATCTAACCACTGGAGGCATGTGTTCATCTGAACGAACCTCTGCAGTTTCACATCACACACGACGCCTGGTTGAACCTGTGAGGACAAAAAGCAGAGAATTCATTCATTGCTGGGGAAAAAAACTGACACAAAACAATGATGTTGGACTAAATGACTCACCTCTGACGTCTGTGCATCTATAACGTAGTGACTTTAGCAGCTACTCAGCTGCTGCTAATTCAGACCTTGTTCATCAAACATGAATTATACATGAAATTAAATGTAGTTTGATCGGCATCATAACAAATTTAGCAGATTTAAGTATCACTGCAGGTGACGTTGACCGACGCACCTAAAAGCTACTTTCACATATTTAAATCACACGAAACCTTGATAATTTCAGAAACAATTATGAAGACTGATATCTGAAGCTAAAGCTACAGTAATGGAATCTATTTGCAAAGAGGACAAATTCAACAAGAAGATGAACATTAAGCTTTTGTATTTAATGTGACAGACAAACATTTCACATCCTGAACAGCTGAAGCTCACAAACAGACAAACAGTTGCCTTCACAGAACCAGAGCAGCTTCGATTCAACACACGTCCCAGAAGCAGAAGATGCTTCGATTTCACTAAAGAATTTAGTTCCAAATTGAGTCTGGCTCCACCTCATCGCTCTCAGCTCAGTGATAAAGTATAAAACCTAAAATGCCTTGAAAACATAAACACCTGTAAACAACCTGAGCTGCTTAAGGCCTCTCATTAAACTGTGCTCATTAGAAGCTCTGATCGCTTTTATCACAGATTTCCATTAAATAACAAGGGAACACATATGCATCTTTTCAAAATAAAACTCTTCAGATTTAAAGACGTTCGACCTGAAAACACTCATAAGCCTCCGAAACATCTGGAGACAGGTCACATTTAACTATCGAACATCTTCTTCCTGTCAGACTTGTCCTCAATGTTCTTACGCCAGTCTCCCACGTCGCGCAGCTGCTTGTCCTGTGGACACAGACGCATTCCTGTGAGTGAACACAGCGGGCGGATGAATGAGGCTGCGGACGCAGCGCCCGTCACACTCACCTCCTCCTTCACCTCCTTCTTGACCTGCTTCAGGTTGGCCCTCAGGTCCATGTTGACCGTGTGCTTGGAGCCCAGCAGCGCCTTCAGCATGGCGTCGGCCGACATGCGCACCTTCTTCAGACGGGGCCTCTTGAACTTTCCTCGCAGATCCACAATCTTTATGTTGAGGTCTCTCACCTTTCGAGAAGGAAGCAGCAACAGTCGGCTCTGATCACAAGTCAAATGCTGGAACGGTCCGCGTCATTCGTGTTGTGTTATTTCCAACTGTGACTCACAAAATGTTTGTTGAGATGGAACGCGACTTGTTTGATTCGAGTGGACAGTACAACCATGCATCGGGTCATTTGTTTTATTCATACACAGTACAGTGCATCCGGAAGGTATTTATAGTGCTTCACTTTTTCCACATTTTTTTTATGTTACAGCCTTATTTTAAAATGGATTCAATTTGTTTATTTCCTCAAACTTCAACACCCCATAATGACAATGAGAGAAATAAGTTTTGGAAATTGTTGCAAATTTATTAAAAATTGAAAAACTAAAAAATCACATGTACATAAGCATTCATGAATGATCAGTGAAAGCAGAATATTCCTGAGCTCAACTGCAGCAAATGCTGTAAATACTTATGTAAATGTGATTTTTCAGTTTTTTATTTTTAATAAATTTGCAACAATTTAAAAAAATCTTCTCATTGTCATTATGGGGTACTGTATGAATTAATTCCATTTTGGAATAAGGCTGTAACATAAAAAAATGTGGAAAAAGTGAAGCGTAATGAATACTTTCCGGATGCACTGTGTCTCATGTCTCACAGCATTTAGTTTGTTCCCAAACACCGAACCTCTAAACCACTGAGAACAATCTGCTGATCCGCACCCGTAGACGGTTCATGTGCCGAACGGGGCTCACCTCATTCAGAACCATGTTCAGCTTGAACTCTATGCAGTATCTCTCCTCTTCACTGACGTCAATCTGCTCATGAAGCTTCGTGCAAAGTTCCTGTAGAGAAAAGGTGTTTCTCAGTACACGACTGTGACCAGTTGTAAATACATTCAGAGACGTCCTCCACTCATCAATTCATCATTAAGACCATCAGGAGGAGGCTGTAGAATTTGATTTTAAATCCATTTTAAATCCAGATTCCTTTCTACAGTTTTTTTACTAATTCTTGTATAACAGTGAGCCTCATGGATGGTTTGGCAGAACACAGGTCCAGCCTGACACGGTGGCACCGGGCCTCACCAGCAGCTCGTCCCTGGAGTACGGCAGCTCCAGGGGAGGGAGCTTGTCAGCCAGGAACGTCTGCCTCTCCTCCGCCTTCTTCTCTGCCTCGGCCTCCAGCAGAGTGTTGGCCACCACCAGCATGCAGCTCTGTGACGACATCACCGCAGCATGGACGTCAGAGCAGAAGGGGTCACAGGTGAGAGTCGCCAGTCGTTTCTTACCTTCAGCGTGTGCTTGCGTCTCGCAGAGAGTCGCTTCCTGCAATAACAGCACGTTAAGAGACAAATCCATTCATTATGTAAAGATAAGAGCATGTTTGAAATGCAGTTCACTCACTCGTCAGCCATGTTAGCGGAAGGATGCTGCTGCTGCCTGAAAACAATCAGAACGAAAACAGGGTCCTCAGCTTCAAATCTGGGATTCTACAAACGGAGACGTGACACAAACAATGAAATGTTGTAGAAAATGTCCTGGAATGAACAGGATGCTCTGGGTTCAGCCACACAAGGTCCAACACCGGTTCAGACCGCCAGGTTCTGTCTTTCACAGTGGCGCTGACGCCAGGCTGGGGAACATCCTTCTCTGGTGCCTGTGCGTTTGTTCCTCATTAGCAGAAAGTCCAAACACGACGCGCTGCAGAGACAGACAGCACCAGACTGGATGAACCCTCAGTTCCAGCTCTGAGGACAGAGCTGCGAGAGGCCGGTGGAGGTCTGAGCCGCGGGTATGTTTAGGAGCAGAGGATTTAGACTCTATTCCTGGAGCCACAGCTGTTCCCCGTGTCTTCATGGGGAGAAAGAAATGACAGCAGGCCCGTCCTGAGAGAAAAGACTCGCTGACAACCGCTGTGAAGGCTGAGAGCCCGGTTCACTCACACACGGCCTCCACTCCAGCGTCTCCAGGGCCGCGGCGTATTTTAGGTGACATGATGCGTTGCAGTTGTTGTGGATGGAATATGTGGAGGGTTAAATTTGGGCCCTGATTCCTGTAGTAGAAGTGTGTGTGTGTGTAGAAGGGCATTGTCTCTGGAGGGAGGCAGTAATTCAACACCACAGACAAGACATTAGAGCAAGATGCAAAAATAACCCCTGAACCCGGAACGTCCTGACTGAACCGTCCCCAAAGACACAACGGCCCCGAAATCCTGGACAGAGGAAAAAAGAGACGGCGTCCACGGAGCTCAACTCACAGACGTCTGAAGACAGACTGAGGAACAAACAGGCCAAACGCACGCGAGTTCTGCTGCAGCAGCTGAGGACTGAGGCTGCAGTGGAGCTGGTGTTGACAGCAGGGTAAACGCTGAGGGATCGGATTCGCCTCCACGCCTTGTAGTGGTTTGCTCTTTCAGCGTGGCTGCTCAGCGCCTCGTTCATCACCAGCGCGGGTCCAAGGAAAAGCTACTGCTTTAACCTTTGAAACCCAGAAAAACCCAGAGAAACACAGAAAAACCCAGAGAAACACAGAAAAACCCCAGAGAAACCCAGAAAAACCCAGAGGGAACGACTTTCAGAGCACTTCCCCTCATTTACCCAAATAATAAACAACTTGATTAAAGTTCTACGTCATAAACACATCAAACAGACATAAAACCTGGTACCGACCCATCAAACTAATCCATAAAATACTTGGTCCAACATGAGGCCTCGCAGTGAGTGAGCACCAACTATGGGAATTGATTTAAAGTCTACAGTAAAAAACAAAGATGCATCCATACAAAACAAGGATGACAGACAGACAAACACACACACACACACACACACACACACACACACACACACACACACACACACACACACACACACACACACACACACACACACACAGAGTCCTTACTGCTACTGAGCTGAGCTTGATGGGTCACAGACACAGACCGAGTCCCGTCGACCGAGGGCTCACTAGGTATATATTGCGATGTGTGATATCCCTCTAAAGCCTCCACTTTCTCTTTATGGAAGTGGATCAGTGGTCAAACCAATGGGCTGGCAAGGTCATGAAATACAGTACAGTGTCATCTCCCCCTTCCTGGACTCCCTCATTATAAATAACCCGCCCTTTAGGATTGTCGTCTGTATTATCTTCAACAGGAGAAAGGAGGAAACTCACCCTGAAGCCCAGCGACGTGGACGGAGGCGGATACACCTGCAATACGAACCTGCTGTCAGTTACTGGACTCACAACGTAAACGTAGATATTAAAGATATGTTAAAAAGTCTCACCTCACATCTGGAAACTGGAGGAAATGATCTTCACAAAAATGCACATTATGCAAATTATTGCATTATTCAATTAACGAGTTGAATTGAAGCGTGTGCTCTGATGCACACACACACGCACAGACACACACGCACAGACACACACGCACAGGCGCACACACACACGCACGCACGCACGAACGCCCACACACCTCCTCACGGGGTCAGTTGTTTATTCAGGGATGTGTTACACGTTAAAGCAGACATTAAACACGCTCAAGCTTCTGCCTCGAACATCTTCTTCCTTCCGTCCATGCCGGATTTGTCTTCGATGTTCTTCCGCCAGTCGCCGACGTCGCGCAGCTCTTTGTCCTGAAAGCAGAGGACACGGCTCAGGGCCGAGCTGCTGTCTCCACTCGGGCCGCGCCGTCTCGGCCTCCTCACCTCCTCCTTCACCTCCTTCTTGACCTGCTTCAGGTTGGCCCTCAGGTCCAGGTTCACCGTGTGCTTGGAGCCCAGCAGCGCCTTCAGCATGGCGTCGGCCGACATGCGCACCTTCCTCAGCACCGGCTTCTTGAATTTGCCCATCAGGTCCTGGACTTTGATCTTCAGGTCGTCGATCTGAGCCACAGTGGACAGTCATTGTGCTGGGTTTAAACTGTTTGATGTATAAATCCCCAGGTTTCGCCTGGTTGATACCTCTAGAACCTTAAGTACATTCATAGTTTGATAATAGCGACCTCCTTGTTGGCTTTGGTGACTTTCAGCTCCAGGTCGTATCGCTCCTCGTCAGTCACGTCGATCTTATGGTGGATCTCCCTGCACAGCTCCTGAACACAAAAAACCTCACAAATCAGACGTCTGGTTCTGTGGCTGGAACCCGTCCTGGTTCTGGTGGTACAGTACCTGCAGCTCCTGCATGGTCCTGGGCAGGGACGGGGGGGGGCAGGTCTCAGCCATGTACCTCCCTCGCTCCTGCTCTCGCTCTGCCTCCTCCTCATCCAGTAAATCTTTGGCAATAGACAGCATCAAACTCTGCCAAGGTAAAGTGACATGAACGCACACGACAGAGTCCAGGAGGAGCTGCACAAACATCTGATCATGTCCACGGCTTCCTGTACCTTCAGATGATGTTTGCGACTTGAAGACATCTTTTTCCTGAGAAGAAGCGATTTTGTCATGAACAGAATTACATGAAAAAATGTATGGAACTTATTAATGAAGATCAGTTTTAAAATGAAGATGATTCTCTCTGTTACATGCATCTGTGTTTGTTTCACGTCTCCTTGTGTCTTTGGTTTCATACTATAACTCTTGATGAACATAGAAGAAAGTCTGGACTTACTCTGACATTTTGACGTGTTTGGCTTCAGAACCTGTAGAAAAACATTTTTTATTGAATGGACAGGTGTTCGACTAACACAAACCCGGTTGAGTGAGGAGCTTGAGTCCAGTCTCCTGCTCCTAAATGATGCCTCCACTTAGAAGAAACGTGATCCTGCTGGGGCATCCGGGCTCTGCCTCAAGGAAAATCCTCTCATCTAAATTAGGACAGGAGCTCTCGGGCCCAGTTGTCCCCTCTTCATCCCCTCCCCGTATCCTTGTCAGAATAGATCTGTCTTCAGGCACATTACCAGGAAACACTTGATACCTCCTCTGTGTACGTGTCTCTGATATGACCTGTTACCGTTGCCCGTGGAAACAAAAACTGCACGGGACAGTCCAGATCAACAGTCTCACAACTGTGGTGTCAACAGTTGTTCACAAAACAGAGGTTATTCTGTTCTATCTCGCTTCTGACCAGAAAAAAACATTTTACAGTATTGTCTATGTGTCAGAAAACTTTCTGGTTAGAAACCTGATGGGAACTCAACCGTCCTAGATCGTCACAGGTTCTGCTCCTGATCCAAATGCGCCAAAGCCAAAACTACAGTTTGGAACGATGTGCTAGAATAACCGATGTAACGTAGCAAGAAAGACGTGAAGTAACCATGGCGACCAAATATCTCAGTAACAACTTAAGCCTCTTAAACCTCTTAGGTCATTAGAGACTCATGTAGAACTTTTGTCCAGTTGTCAAGCATTTGATGTTTGTATATCCGTTACAGATTTTGCAGCTATTAAGACAGATTTCACCAAAACGTGATAATATGAGTATCATTAGCAAAAAGATTTGTCTTCTTCTAAAAATGGTTAAACAAGTTGACGGCTAAATAACTTTTCATTCAGTTTCATCAATAGTTTTCTGTCCTGACAGTAAAATATTAATGCTATTTTTATGAATTAAAGCTCATAAAAACAAAAATAATGACCCATTAAATGCACTTCTGTGACGACAGAATGATAAACAACAACACCATGAAACAAATGTCTTCTCTAAAACCAACCAAAGCAACAACCAGTGACTCCTCAGTCAACACAGATGACAGTGGCCCTTTAACCAGCTGGCTCTTGAACATCGTGAGCCATATTTCGCGTACAATACATACACGAACAAACAGATCAATATTTCAATCAATCAAGCAGCAGCAGCAGCAGCAGCGAAAGACAGAGATTTCTCACCTGCTTGAAGACAGAAACCGGACGGAGCAGCTGATTTGGGCAGTGGCTCGGTTTTGACAGTAAATGTTGCTTTATATTGCATTTCCCAAAGGCGAAGGAAATCCCAGGTTTCTCTTTATGGAAATTTATTTTCTCACAGGCCAATGGGCTCAGCACCACCTGAAATCTTATATCTGACCTCCCATCCACCCCAAAATCTCCCCCCTCTCCCACCATTATAAATAACCCGCTGCCTTCTAGATTGTTACAATAAAAGCATTATCCCCACAGGCATCCAGAGGAAAGCGCTGGTGGAGCATTAAACAGAGCCCAGAGGTTAAAACGAGGATGGGAAATCCATAACAACGGCAGAACCAACAGAATTAACACTGCTCAGCTCTCGGAACAGACGAATCCTGGTTCAGAGGCAGGTTTGGAGGTTGAGGAGCTCAGGGAGCTGCAGCGATGAAAGCTCAGGGGACGACAGGTGGGAGCTTCAAGACGCCATTTAGCCATTTAAGACACGCAAATGGAGGATATTAAGAAGCTGTTAACAGGAGCTGGCAAGTAAGAACCAGCAGAAGGTAAACAGCGAAGGCCGACACAGCAGATGAAAACACACTGCCCGAATCTGGTTTTACACAGTAGGTTAAATAATGGACAACTGCAGCTAAAAGCTGAACTTGAACACCAGCATGTGAAAGCCTCGTCCTGCATCACCAGTGCAGCCATCGAGTCAATAACAAAGTGAAGCTGTATCATTCGGCTTTAGAAAAGCTCCCCGACAGCTCGACTCGTTTCACCTCTTCATTACAAGCTGCTGCTTTGTGCACAGACTCTTGGCCTGGCACCATCATCAGCTCAACAACTCTTAATGTTTATTTTCTTTAATATTTCAACAGTACAAATTATATTTGACTTTAGAAACATGACATGAGAAATACATTGTTTCACATTTCTGAACATCATATTCATTGAGAACATTCTTAGCCACTGAGAAATCACCTGAGAGAACAAGTTAGAAAACTGTTTCAGTCGGATTTGATGATTTTGGAAAATAAAATATGCAGTTACTTTGTCTAGTACACGGGCATCAAACAGCTGAGGAACTGGTCTCGTTCTTTAGGGTCATCACTGCTTGCATGAGTAAAACACCTGCACGGCGCACGAGTGACTAAAGCAAATAAATATATTACAGCTCGGATCACGTGTCACAAATATTACTAAAATAAAAACATCAAAGATATTTAACAGTTCACAACATCTCCAGAGAAGTTAAAGTGATACCAAGTGCAAATATCACCATACGCTCACGGGCCGACTCCAAGCGAAGGCACCGTGCGCTCCGCTCCAAACCTGCCGCGCCGCTCGCGTCACGACTCAACCGTGCTGTTAATAAACCCTGGCTCCTACGACTGCCTGCATCTCCACAGTACTGCTGCGCTCCGATACACTAATATGAGTTACCTAGTTATTAGTGGCATCTTAGTTATTATTAAAGCAATGCAAAGAATTCTGGGTAAAGACCTCACGTGGCCTTGTCATGAGGTGTTTGACATTTTTGTATCTCAAGATAAAAGGCCTAGAAAAATGCAAATCCAACAATCACAAATTAAACTTTGAACTGGAAGGTTTTACACAATTTGAAAATCAGTTTTCAACCACCTCCAGTTAATTTAGTGGATCATGAACTGGGCCATGAACGTGGATTAGCAGCGGCCTTAAACATCATGTAAACCTTTACCCCTGAATATGGTGACGGCCACACTTCTAACTGAAAGGATCAGCCATGGTCCTAAAAATACAATAAATCAAATTAAATTAAAAACAAAAAAACAGCACTGAGCATTTTGGACAACCCTATAAATAGTGCAAACACACCTCAGGCAGTGGAAACTTTCAGTCACACTTCAGTGGCTTAACTGGATAAACTAATACTTATAATCTACAGATTCACATCTTGTTCCAAGTTTACTGCATACACTGAAGTTCAGCGTCACAAAGACACAGTCTGAGCACCACTGGAGAGATTAACAAAGCAAACTGTGGCTGAATAGAGGCTACAGTCTTCCTCACAGAGGAGAGGATGGGCATTTCAGCTTCCATTAAAGTATGACCTCAGAAAAGACAAAAATTGCTTCAATTGGTCACAAACAACAGAAGCAGGTCAAAGTTAAATCACGTGTCCATGTGCAAAGTTCATTCCTGCCACATAAGCAGATTAATCGGTAACATAATACTGTTAGTGGTGATCGATCCAATGGTGCCAAATCACATGTTCGTCCTTCAGCAGCAGAACTGCACCTTCGTTTCCCCCCATCTGACTTCTACTGACTGAAACCAAGGAACCGCTCTGACAGTGAAACAGATTTCAAGGCGGAAGAAAGAAAAAAAGTAATAAACGGCCAGCTATTCCCTTTATTAATAAATCTGTGCAGATGTTGTCAAACAGATTGCAGAATGCGATAAATAATAAAAGCTAAATATTGGGAGAAAAGTGATTTTAAGAAAGCATAACTATGAAGCTGCAGAGAAACTTTAAAAATCTTGTTTTACACATTAGGCTCCTACGGACGCATCAACCCTTTTGAATCACGGTTGCGCTTTTGGGGATTCAGGGGTCGCAGAGTTTTAAAGTTAAATAAGCCACATTCTATGTCTCAACAAACTGACCTATGCTCTGTGCTGTCCCTAAATGCTACACCATGAAGAAGCAGCTCAAGCAGTGTCAACATTTTCTGCATATTTCAAGTCTGGAGACATAAGGCAGACTTAAGGAGCAGGACGTCCCCAGCAGACTGGCAGCTGCTTGCACCGTTGCGTCTCTTGAGACACAGAGCCAAGGATGTTTCAGAACGGACCCACTTCTACATTACACACAGTTCACTGAGATGCATTTCATTGCCTGGTGTGAGTTGGACCACACGATCATCTCCAATGCTGAACTTGAATGACATCAATAATATCCTGAGAGCTCTCATTAAGAAATTCCCCTGATATAGAACACCACCACGACGGCATGGCACAGAACTGAAGCAGGACTATATTAAATCATACAGCCAACACCATTACATCTGTATACATTACAGGGAAGTCTATTGTGTCTCCTGTTGAATGGGATGGGAGGGGGCACCACAGCCAGGTCACATTTACAGGGTTCAAGAAGAAACACATCAAATTCAACAGTTTTACAACCACTGAACTCAAGTAGGGACAATAATATCCACTTGACCAGTCTACAGGAGAATGAACAGCTGCCCTTGGTTTGTCTCTGGGGGAAAATGTCATATAGTGAGGGTCCAGGGATAAAGAGCCTTGAGGTGCAGCTGAGCATGTTGGGGGAACCGGGTCAGGTCCATGCCACTTTGCGCGAGAGGGCCTGTTTGAAGCACTCTGGGTCAATGTTGCCTTCTGGCCGCAGCGCCCTCTCCAGGCTCACCAGCACGTTTTGGTGGCACTCCCTGATGTTGACTGGGTACTTGGCTCTCAGCAGCTCATAGGCTGCAATCAGCCTCATGTTCCGCTTCACCATCAAATACTGGATGATACATGTTGGCGCCAAAGAGAAACCGTCCCGACAGTGGACCAGGACCCGCTTCCTTTTCTCAGTGGAGGCATTGATGCACTCGTTGATGTCCTCAAAGCAGCGTTGCTTCAGTCCTGGGCCGTCACCCAGAGCATTTGGCACATCTCCAATGTCTACCTTGAGGCGGGACCAGCTGTGGCGAGCGCCGCGGGAGCAGGTGCAGGGTATGAGGCTGAGGCTGGGGCTCAGTTCTCCTGGCACGCTGCTCATGTCAATGATGCTGTCTATGTTATTGCGGCACAGAGTGCGCCCATTGTAGGCTGCATTCAGGTTTCCAACATATATGTAGTCCATCACTTTGGAGATGACAGGTTCAGAGTACTGGAAGTGATCGGGTCCGCTGGATTTGGGCTCCGGTACATCAGGACCCCTGGCTCCTGCCGGCCCCGTGGCAGCTCTTCTGCTATAGTTCCGCAACTTCTTGGAGCCTGAACGAGATGGAGGATTGGAATCCGACTCAGAGCTGCTGTTCCAGGGTGGAGAAAAGAGAGAGAAGCGGCTGGAGGACTTGCTCTTGTTGAGGATCTCCACTGGGCTGGACAAGCCTGAGGACGCTGCAGTGGATGCTGAGGCACAGAACAGAGAGGCTCGCTCCAGTGAACCGGTGCTGCTGGCAGCTCCTGCACTGTGAGCCTGCTCCATCTAGAACACACACACGATTAATCGGATCAAAATAATTTTAAATATTATTTGATGTTTTGCTTATTTGAGATCCCTTGAGGGTTTTTTGAACTAAATTTTTATTTTGACTCTTTTTAAATCTAATACAAGGCAAAAACAGAGTTTTGTTCCAAAGTGAAGATCTGCAGCAGCTCCATCAACCTGACTGTAGGAAAAAACCCTAAAAAAGACACGGGAGAACGCGTGAACTCCTTGTGGCTCTGAGGCACAGGGACACCAGTGTTTCATTCTTACGTTCTCCTGTGTTGCTGTAGTATTTACAAACCACTAGCTGAACTTTGTATGACTTGTAGGTTAAGGTTGCTTTTGTTTGACATTTAATGCTCATTTAAGGAAATTAGGGCGCAGCTTTTCTTCTGTTGCCAATTGGTTTGTTTTCTGCAGCATTTCACCAGCAGCTGCGTTATTTTGATGTTGCGCTGCGCCGTAAAATGGGCAGCCAGAAAATCATTATCGACCAATTTTCATCATCAATTATTATTGATTCGTCAATTTGTTGGTGCAGCTCTAAAATTAAAAAAGAATAAAATGTTTTATTTAGTTTAAAAATATACACTGAGCGTCACTCTGTAGACTTACTTGAGCTTTGAGGTTGTTTTTCCACTCCTGCGTCTCCAGAGCTTTGAAGCGTCCGCTGCTGTCTGAGGACACGGACACGCAGAGGGGCCGGTGGGCTCTTGGAGGGAGCTGGGGGGTGAGGGCCACGGGGACGGGCCTCGTGTCTGCATGCTCGCTCCTACTCATCATCAGATTTGGACAAGAGCCTGAGAAACAGAAGTCAAGTTAGTGGCACCAAATTCAGCCCCCAGTGCAAATGTGACTATGTCGCTCAGACAATCATAATAATTCTAAAGATTTAATTAAATGTCTTGGGTGACACGCCTCTGCAACATCGCGTGGAGGAGGGGGACAGTTCCTCTGGACTGGACAACCGGGGTGGTTGTCCCTCTTTACAAAAAGGGGGACAGGAGAGTGTGTTCCAACTATAGGGGGATCACACTTCTCAGCCTCCCTGGGAAAGTCTATGCCAGGGTACTGGAGAGGAGAATTCGGCCGATAGTCGAACCTCGGATACAGGAGGAACAATGTGGTTTTCGGCCTGGTCGTGGAACGCTGGACCAGCTTTATACCCTCAGCAGGGTGCTTGAGGGTTTGTGGGAGTTTGCCCAACCAGTCTACATGTGCTTTGTGGATCTGGAGAAGGCATTCGACCGCGTCCCTCGTGACATCCTGTGGGGGGTGCTCCGGGAGTATGGAGTCCAGGGCCCTTTGCTAAGGGCTGTTCGGTCTCTGTACAACCGGAGCAGGAGCTTGGTTCGCATTGCCAGCAATAAGTCAGACCTGTTCCCGGTGCATGTTGGACTTCGGCAGGGCTGCCCTTTGTCACCGGTTCTGTTCATTATTTTTATGGACAGAATTTCTAGGCGCAGCCAGGGGCCGGAGGGGGTCTGGTTTGGGGACCACAGGATTGCATCTCTGCTTTTTGCAGATGATGTTGTCCTGTTGGCTTCATCAGGCCAGGACCTCCAGCGTGCGCTGGTGCGGTTTGCAGCGGAGTGTGAAGCGGCTGGGATGAGAATCAGTTCCTCCAAATCTGAGGCCATGGTTCTCGACCGGAAAAAGGTGGTTTGCTCACTCCAGGTTGGAGAAGAGTTCCTGCCTCAAGTGGAGGAGTTTAAGTATCTTGGGGTCTTGTTCACGAGTGAGGGAAGGAGGGAGCGTGAGTTTGACAGACGGATCGGTGCGGCGGCTGCAGTAATGCGGTCGGTGTATCGGTCCGTCGTGGTGAAGAGGGAGCTGAGCCGAAAGGCAAAGCTCTCAATTTACCGGTCAATCTACGTTCCTACCCTCACCTATGGTCATGAGCTTTGGGTCATGACCGAAAGGGCAAGGTCACGGATACAAGCGGCTGAAATGAGCTTCCTCCGCAGGGTGGCTGGGCGCTCCCTTAGAGATAAGGTGAGGAGCTCTGTCACCCGGGAGGAGCTCGGAGTAGAGTCGCTGCTCCTCCACATCGAGAGGAGCCAGCTGAGGTGGCTCGGGAATCTAGTTCGGATGCCTCCTGGACGCCTCCCTGGGGAGGTGTTCCGGGCATGTCCCACCGGTAGGAGGCCCCGAGGAAGACCTAGGACTCGCTGGAGAGACTATGTCTCTCGGCTGGCCTGGGAACGTCTTGGGGTCCCACCGGAAGAGCTGGAGGAAGTGTCCGGGGAGAGGGAAGTCTGGAACTCTCTGCTTAGACTGCTGCCCCCGCGACCCGGCCCCGGATAAGCGGATGAAAATGGATGGATGGAATAATTAAATGTTACAATAATAATCTATAGGCAAATAAGTCAAAGCTACATTTCTAATAACGATAACAGATCAGTCTTGTCCATGACATATTTATGTTACTTAACTTCACACACTATGTCTCTCAGAGGGCTGCACTGCACTATGTACAGAATCCTGTGCATGCAAAAATACACAACTTGAAGTAATGTAATGACTCACTGCTGAGTGTAATTATCGTTCTGCATTCCTATATTTACAACTTAAACATCAACCGATAACTCATAATAGGTCCGTAAAAAACAATGAAGCCTCTGGTGTTTGTGCATCTGTGTGAAGTGAATAAATGCCCTGACCAATATTTCAGAAATTACTGTAATATTGACATAAAATGTGAACCAGAAGCATCATTGACATTAAGAAAGATCTTCTGCTCAGCCTTGGGAATGTCTCAAAGCAGCTTTGTCGAATTTGATGTGATGTTGACAAAAATACATAGTGTACAGACAATACTGACAAAGACCATGCAACTGTTTACTAATATTTCACAAGGTTGTAATTTTGTGTCAAACATGATGTTATTATTATGGTCAAAATGGATCGGATTTTGTGATCGGAGAGTGTTGGAACCTGCAGCTTCGGGCTGTTCAAATGGAGCCAACACTAGAGCCTGATCGGAGCAGATTTCACTCACCTGAACATTCTGAGCGGGTGATGGTCTCAATCTGCAGGGTGATGTGGGTTTTCAGCAGGCTGTGAAGGGCTCTGGCTTTACCTGCGGATCAAAGATCACCTTGCTGTAAACTTAAAACTACCAGTCTTAATGAATGGCGATAAAGTAAGAAGAAGCCGTCTTACCGATCCTGCCATTCTGCTTGCAGGGCACCTTTTTATCTAGCAGTTTGTGTGAACTCAGCTCTTTGTCCCACGCTTCTTCGGCTTCCATGATCCGTCTCCTGCAAACGGAGACACAAAACCCCGGCTCAGGGGGCCCGTCATCTTTGCCAAGCCGCGCAACACCTCACCTCCATGGGACGGACATGGCTTTAGCTGCCTCAGGCGTTGACTAGCATCACTAGCTACGTTAGCTGCTAACAGCAGCCCGCTGGATCACCATGAGTCATACTGACAGACTGGAGGAGGCTCTAACCGTCTGTTATTTGTGCCCTGGTGGGGGGAGCAAGGCCGCAACCAGCTAAAGCAAACCCACCCGAGCACGGCGCTAGCATGACGGGCGAATGGGTTAACGACGTCGGCTATTTAGTGGACGCTAGCAAGCTAACCGCCGCTAGTTAGCATAACTAGCCGTTATTTGCGGTTAGGCTCAACGCACATTAACAGCAACAACTACTGCACCATGTTGTGTTTGTCAGTAACGACACGACACCGGCGAATATTCGTGACAAACTATAAATGTTTGTCAGTTGAGTCGCTCGATGGTTAGCAAACACGACAGCACCGACGACAGCGGTAAGATGTTAGAAGGTGTAGCGACCCTGAACTTTGTCTTCCAGGTCAAACTAACCATCACAACAGTCACTGCAAAACACACGAATGAGATAATATTAAATACTAAAACAAAAACTAAACTAAAACACAACATAACGTTGAGTATAAGTGCTGATTTTTTGTCAGAAATGACAAAAGATGCGTTAACTTTGCCAGGAAATATACCTGGAAGACAAATCTCAGCAAAAAAACGCAATAGGTTGATGCCATGGAAAGCGCCTCCCAAATGGGCGGGAATATGAATGATTGCCAATAAATGATCCAACCGCTGGTGCAGAACAATGAACCTAACGCCTCTCCAGGGTTTCAGACAAAGTCCTTTTTATTCTTATCTCTATAGCTCCTTAGGGCCCAGGATGTTCAGGTTTGCCGACATGCAGCATTATAAATAAAGAACTAACCAAAACTCTCCCTGAAGGGACTGAGGATGGATAAGAATGTAAAGCACATAGTTGCACAGAGCACTGGAAGCCATCTAGTTTCACAACGTGAGCCAAACCACCAACATTCATAAGAACCAATAACTCATACTTTGCTTCCCCGCTGACCAGATTTTCCCACAAACTGGCAGAACGCAGGGGAGCTCATAGTGTCGAAAACACTGATGGCCAAAAGCACATCTCAAAGCTACACTGTAAGTGGAAGTATCAATAACGCAGATGAAGTACGTGGGTACAAGTTAGAAACTGTAATGAAAGTGCAGTGGTAAAAATCAGGAAGATGTACCGCACGTTACAGATGTGTTACTGTGTGAACATCACTGGTGTTGCATGTGGTGAAGTTGGAAATAATTCTATTTGCATACTTAATTAAATTATCTTTAACTATATTATATAATGCTACATATCTAATAATATACACTTATTTAACTTGCATGCAAAGTAAAATGCATATGTAAAAATGTATGTAGACAAGTAAAACATTTAAAAAATGTGTCTGTCAGTGTTAACAGTTCAGACTGTACACAGCTTGAGTAAATATATTTAACTACTTTCCTACGCTTAACTTTAGATTCAGAAACATCAACAACATCATATAATCCTTCTACTTGCATGTTTTCACATTATTGAGTACTTTAAATTGCACAAAAACAAACTATTTTCTAGCCAGTGTGAAGTGAAGCTGCCTCATCACCATCAGCTTCGTGAATCCACTCACCGTGTGGCGTTCGTGTGTCTCCCCTCGTGTCAGCAGACTGACTGAAGGCGGAGCAGCTCTGTCTGGAAACAATTATCTGGGCTGATCTACAGCCCGTTTTTTCCTTCTTCTGGTGCTTTAATTGGATGGCCGGGCCTCTCTCCAGGTATCCTGGTAACCCACAGACCTGCTGATGTCACAGCTCTCCATAATGAAGAGCGAGTGAGTGTAGCGGCTTCTGTCAATAAGCAGGCAGGGACACTGGCAGGAGATAAGAGTCAGTGAAGGCCACGTCTGCCACAATGTGACTGAAGAGGAGGAAGAAGCATGTAACAGTTGCAGAGTAACACATCATAACTGCAAATTATTAGCTTTGATGTTTACAGATGTATATTGATTAAAAGTGAATCCTTTTACAAGACACGACAGCAATGAAGGACCTACAGGTAGTTATGTAAGCTACAAATAAAAACGTATTGTGTCCTCACTGGAGTCCATTCATTCCATTGAATATGGACCTGTTAAGGTCCATATTCTGTTAAGTTTATTTCTCTGTGCAAGTTTTCTCATCCTGCAACCATCACGAGGTTCAGAGGCTACAGTAGGAATTGGTAGTTTCAAATGAGGGAATAATAACAAAACCCAGTAAAGGTGCACACGTCATGACAGATTACTTGTGCAGTTAAAACAGCACAGAGCATCTGTTAATGCTGTCTGAGGACGCAGCGTCTTCCTGCTCGAGACGCAAGCTGGGGGATCGCGGACACAGGATCTTGTGTGATGTAAAGTACGAGTGTGAAGCTGCCTGAGTGAGTGGCACATTTGCATCTCAAACAGAGACCTGGAGCTTCTTAATCCAGCGCTGCTGGTTCTGTTGATCCTGCACTGACCTGCTGCCCCTGACAAAGCAGAACCAGAAGACCTCATAGTAGGCCTTTTGTTTTAGACTAATATAGATGAGGTCCGTCTCATTAGGTGCCAAGGGTAAAACAACTGCTATGAACGAGTCGAGTGGAAAAAAACAAATTGTCCTGCCTTTCTTTTCCAAAGTTTAAGCTTCAATAAAAATAAAGCTCCTGCCCCTGCGCTCTCAGGTACCACTCTCCTCATGCAGGGAAGCAGGTGCTGTTAAATACCCTAAAGAAAACGCCACGTGATCAGACAACATGATGCGGCACATGACCCTTACACAACTGCTCAAAAGAATCCAGAAATGACTCAGTCCAGTGGTCATTCATAGCTTTAATTTTACATATCATGATGCTTAAAAACATTGACTTTTTAAATAAGCATTTATGAAATTATATGATTATCCAGAAATCTTTGATCTTCTGAACACAGAAGGAGTCCAACTGTAAATTTTACAATTATTTTTGTGAATATCACACTGTAGTCTATCGTGATGTCTCTTGTCACCTCAGTTACAGGTTTGACACCAATGCTGAACCACGTCCGTACAGATTCTCCCTGAAAAAGGCCAGAATCTTCCGCCAGGCGTCTTCCTGAGCCCGAGAATGGTCCACCGTCTCTCCGCCCCACAGAGTCTTTACTGCAAAGGCAAAGTAACAACCACTCAGGTTCCAGTTTTGGGGGTGATAACCTCACATCATCAGCTCCTGTCAGTCTCTAAAATTTTTTTAGTCCAGTGTTGAACCTACAAACGACCGACTTGATGTCAACAGTTGTTCTGAAGTTGCTGGATCTGGTGTGTGGTGAGTAGGGAGGTTCAATCAGGTGACCGGCGTTTGGGTACGAGAGCACAGTCAGCAGGTGGCTGTTGCCTGCCTGCTCCATCATCTGCTTCATCTGCAGCAAAAAATCCAAAATCAGACATATCAGTTCATGAACACTGTCATTCCAGGGAACAACACATCTCCTGTTCACCATGGCTGTTAATTAAAAGAAAACATGTTTGTGTTTAGCACCCTCAGCCATGTTAGCTTTGCAGGAACACCGTGTTCAACAGCAAGCGCCAAGAACACAAAGGAAAGGACTCAGAACATCCACCTGACCCTTCACTACCTCTCCCTTACCTCAGCCACACAAAGCAGTGCCAAATGCACAAACACGTATGGAGCAATATTTGAAAGTCCAGTCGATTGAATGGAAGAAGCAAAACCCCTCTGGACTAAATGATTCCTATTAACTTATTACATTGTGTCAATAAACTCACATCGATTGCAGACTCGACGGCCGGCCAGCTTTGGTCGTCTTCACTTACAACCAGCAGCAGAGGACACCTGAGCCGTCCAACCTGCTCAGAGACAAACAGCAGCTGGTTTGTAGATTTAGAGAATTCCTTACACATCATCCTTCATCTGAAGATTCATTTTTGAAACATTAGAACTGTGGGAAAGATTTGTTATTAATTGATTCTCCCCATCACACGCTACTTTTGGTTTCTAGAAATTTTTATTTCATGTTTGAAAGCACCCTTTTACTGTTACGCTTTATTACGGGACTGTCACACTGCATTCTGGGTAAAGTGGTCACATGATTGCAGCAGCTGCCGTTCTCATATTGTGGGTTGATGTTCACAATCAGTTCATGAGATTGATGCAGATCAGAAGGAGTAACGAGAAAGAGATTGTGTTGGTGCAATCATGGGACACCTTTACCCAGAATGCATTGCAAAACCACTAACAATGGTGTCTTACCAAGAGCTGCTTATTAAACAAGCATGTTATTACTAAAACCTACTTACCAGTTAATGAAAGAATAAATAGAGTGAGGCACTGTGGCTGGTACTCACGTCCACTTTGCGTGTGGGGTCAGTGGGGATGGGCAGCACCAGGTTTCGAGTGGACAACTCATTTTTCTCGTTGAAGTTAAATTTTTTAATGTCTCCTTTTGAACTAACAATGACACAATGAAACAATGATTTAATTCATGTTTAGGTTCAACACAAAATATCAGATTCACTTCTATTCATTTTTTAGGCCCACTTACAAACGTATATATCTCAATGTTTGTTGCACAGATTCACCAGGTGGCTGCACATGACTCCCATTAATACACACTGCACACCTGAACTGAGATAAACACATTAACATTAACTCACCCTGACCATGAATGAGTCAACCCACACACACATAACTTGTGTTCTTGGTAGCTGTAACTATGCATGCTTTGTATTGGTACATTTGCATATTACCTCTAGACCACTGCTACAGATAAGAACCACCAGTTAACTGCTGATTATCCACCGCAGTTTAAAGTCAAAGTACACGAGAAAATCATGTGTCCGAGGTTAATCACGGTGGTGAACAAACGTTTGTCGTACCTTCATGACTTGGGAGTAAACAGCCAGTTTGAAGCTGATACAGGAGCCTAAGGAGAGGCCCAGTATGGCGATTCTACTGCTGAGGATCTGAGGATGCTGCTGCAGAACTCTGTAGGCCGTCTGAAACAACCAGAGACACACTGTCCTGTTTATATCACCAGTGAAAGAACGCTTGTGACAGGATTTCACAGGCAGTCATACATGCTCATGCCTTAATACTGCCTCCACCACAACTGCTACTTAGTGAGCTTTCAATAATAAGCTGTCCTATTACTTTTCCAAATCGTTTTCCTTTTCATCACTATGGCAAATGCTAATCTTGTCAAAGTCTAATTCAGTGTTACACTGATAACAGTGGGGTTGAATGGTCATTACAGTAATCAGCGTGTTTACCTCAAAGTACTCCGTGTCCACCCTGTCTCCTGTTCCCAAGGTGATTTTAGGAGTCAAATAGTCAAGAGCCAGAGAGGCAAAGCCACGAGAGGCCAGCAGTGCTGCACGGTACTCCACTAGCCTCCCTCCACCCCCCCACAGGTCCAAGATACCCGGGAAAAGTCCAGAGGCTTCGGACGAGATCAGACACTCGTCAGCACGTAGCCAGATTACACAGTCATTTCTGCTAGCAAACATGTGGTCCTACCTGAGGGCAGGAAGAGGGTTGCAGTGAGGCCCCCCTCTGTGACTGGGATTCTGCAGACACCAGGCGCCATGTACCAACGCTCCACCACCACAGACACCAACGGCCCCTGATCCTCAAAGCCCTCAGTCTGGTGGCCCCTGAACACGGACACGGTGACCTCCATGGGAGTCTGGACGTTCATCTTTCTCAGCCTGAGGGATGGTTTTAGAGAGTCACCTCTGACTACACTCATTGGTTGGTTCTACTAGTCCTAGTGGTCAGGTTGCTCTACCTGAGTCCAGGTTTGCTGCCTGGAACCGGTCTGAGGCTCCACAATAGACCCATCTGTTCAACCCCAGAATATGTTCCACCCAGACTGAGATCCTCTGCAACTGTAAAGTAAAGGAGTGAATCCTTATCTCCTATTCTGGTGTTTCTGAGCCTCCAAACATTTTGTCCAGTTCACTGAGTTCTGTACCGTTCACAGCCCCAGTGGAGTCTGCAGTGTAGTGACCAAACGCGTGCCAGCTGTGTCCGTCTTCACACTGATGGAGAGCGTGGACCGTCAGCTGGAAACCAGGGGGGACGTTCTGGACCAGGACCGTGAACTTCTCATCCACGAGTCCTCTGGACGGATGGACCGACAGCTTCACGGGACGCTTTTTACCCTCCATCCTGAACTGAGCAGCCGGAAAAAACAAAGGGACGAATACATGAAGGACCCAGCGACCTGTCTGCCTCCCCTCATCCCAACCTGTGGAGGCAGATGAACGACGTCCCTGAGGACGCACAACTCGATCCAAGTGCTTTACTTCTGGAAAACAGCTCCGTGTAACAGTCAAGACAAGAATTCAAACGCTGTCGTTGTAGTGACTCCACATTTACGTTGTGGCCATTTCATGTTTCTGAAGCTTTATACCTATATTTCAAAAACAAACTGACACGCGTTGCAACCGCAGTGAACCAGAACTGAGACCAAAGTCCACAACATTTTCTTTTTCAGCTACTAAATCATTGTCTTGTGGTAAATGCATTATTTCCCAGTGTTCTTGAACCAACCTTTGCGACGACTGTTGCTCCTTGTGTTCGTTGGTCTGTGTTTCGTCCCAGGTTCCGAAGACAAAACTATAGTGGTACCTTCAGGGACCGGACACAATCGAACCTGAGCTTCACTGTTTGGCTCTCACTGTTTTTATTGCGCGAACAGGCCACGTTACGCCGCCGTGTGTAAAAACCTCAAGGTGCGTTCACGAAACCTCGGAACTCAAACATCTTCTGTTCTACTATGTCATATTTTTAAAACAACTACGTAGAAACTAACTAAAAATTAAACTTAGAACAAAAGCAGGTAGGCTAATTTCGGTTAAGGTCAAACCAATGCCCACGTCATCTTTTGATTCATGATCTTATGATCCACTACTCAGGTATTCTACAGTAAACACAACACAGCTCATGTTCATACTCATTTCTGTCAGAACGTGAAGGTAGTTTGGTTTGAACTTTTCTCTGTAGCATAACTGAAAACATAGAAGACTCAACTGTCTTCTAAATTTGAAACAACAAAAACTCAAAGGTCTTTTCTAGTTTGATTTATTGCCATGTTTGAAGAAATGCTTTTTTTTCCAGTTGTCAGAACTACAGTTAAGTAAATGTACAGTAAACACATAGTGACGTCTCTGACGCCTCAGTTAAAGGTGTGACACCAACGCTGAACCACATCTGTACAGATTCTAATAATTTATAAAAACCCATTAGTATTCAGTCCCGTCTGTGTGTGGGTCTGTGGGTATGTGCGCAAAGAATCTGCCAAGAGACAACCTAAGACTGGAACTGGATTTTTAAAACAAAACCGGAAACTAGAACAGAACAAGGCAATGATGCTGGATCCATGACAAAGGTTCCCTTTGCTTTAATGTGTGTCATCTACACAAACAATTTATTCACCAAAAAGTTGTGTAACTACTTCAGCTTTTTGCACGTTTATGTAATGTTTGCATGTCGTCTCATTGCATCAGTTTCCTGTGAGGACGTAGACTCTATTTATTTACTCATTCATCTAGTCTGTATGAAAGTCAAAAGTTGTCTTTGTTGTGGCTTTACCTTCATGTCCTGACCGTTTTACATTTGTGCAGCTTTCTGTTCATCTTATCCAAACTGATACATCAACTTGTATCCGTGATCGTGTCTCAGTCCCCGAAATTAACATCAAATCACAATGACACTGGTCCTCTCACTGGTCTAAGGGGGACCAGACTCATCCAAACCTGAGCTTCAGTGTTTAGCTCTCAGGGTTTTAGAGTGCGTATAATTAATCACAATGTGACGCCATGTGAAAAAAATCTCAAGTTACGTTCAGGAAAACCTGGAACTTAAACATCTGTGTTACACTAAATATGTTAAGACAACTATGTAGAAACTACAAAGTAAACTAAGAACAGAAACTTGTAGGCTCATTTCTCCTAAGATCAAACCAACACAGCTCATTCATCATCTTTTTGAATGATACACTAGATTAGATCAGATTCAACTTTATTGTCATTACACATGCACAAGTACAGAGCAACAAAAAGCATTTTAGGTTTAATTCATATATATTCATAATTTATATGAATATTGGCATTAATTTACAAGTAGATAAGAATATATCCTATGGCAATCAGGAATATGCAAGTAAATATGAATATGATATACAGTTGCTAATTGATATAATCAGGAATTTACATATTAACCTACAGTATAGAGGTGTCTAATTAAATATAGATGTGCCATGGATATGTGCGTTCACATGTGAATTTGTACAGACTCGTGCAGTAATATTAAATAGTGCAATTGTTATGAGGAGAATGCAGGGGTTTTTGAGTGTGACAAAGGAGTCAGTTCAATGAAGCTCTAGGAAAAAAGCTGTTCCTCAGTCTGCTGGTTCTTGTTCAGGGGAACCTGAGTAGTGTGTGTTACGACACCCCAAGACCAGACAGAACGGAACCCAAATGCAGTCACAGGCGAGGATGGGCAGATACCAATTGGCGTTTATTATAAATACACTGAAAATTACAATGAACTGAGGGTCACTACCAGGTGTACCAGAGGTGTTGCTGGTCCAGGTCTTATATGTCAGATATGATCCCCAGGAACTTAAAGGATGAGACAGCCTCAATATTGTTCATACTCATTTCTGCTAGAACGTGAAGATAGTTTGGTTTGAACTAGTATGCCTTGATAGCATAACTAAAAATATAGGAGAAACGGCTGATACACAGTGTGTGGTGACATCTTTTGTCACATCAGTTACAGGTTTGACCTCAATTTTGAACCACGTCCGTACAGATTCTCTCTGAAAAAGTCCAGAATCTTCCTCCAGGCGTCTTCCTGAGCCTGAGAATGTTCCACCATCTCTCCGCCCCACAGAGTGTTTACTGCAAAGACATAGTAACAACCACTCAGGTTCCAGATTTTCAGTCTCTAAACTTTAATAGTCCAGCTTTAAACCTACAAAGGGTTGGCGTGTCAACAGTTGTTCTGAAGTTGCTGGATCTGGTGTGTGGTGAGTAGGGAGGTTCAATCAGGTGACCGGCGTTTGGGTACGAGAGCACAGTCAGCAGGTGGCTGTTGGCGGCCTGCTCCATCATCTGCTTCATCTGCAGCAATGAAGCTTAAAAAATTTAATAGCTGTCCACTGTCACAAAAACGAATAAACTGCTGGTGCTGAGTAAACATGGACTTTCATTGGACACGTAGGCTCTTGCGGTCTGCGTAAACATGGAGCTTTAAAAGTGGGCCTTGGTAAATGGGTTTTTAAGGGTGCTTCGCAGAGGGTCTGTTGCAGACACCCAGCTGACCTTTTTCAACCTCTCAGTTCTTTCTGCAGAAGAACCAGCGGGTTAATTCGCCCACCACCTCTCTAATGATTATCATACATTTCATATACAGTTTTTTGGATTGTAACTTACGCCAAGCTTAGTAGGAAATCTACTCAAGTCTTTGCACATGAAGCCCAAGGAAACCAACAATGAATTACATGATGATACAAAGATTGACAGAATTAAAAGTTAAAGGTTTCCAGAAGTAAACTATTCAGGTTGTTTCTGTGTTGATAAGATACATACTGTATTGATCCCTGTTATGGGAAAAATTGTCTCTTCCTTATTTCTATGTGTCTTCCTTACTTCTATGCAGTTATTATATGATTTATGACTTATGTTCTGCAATTAATATCTTATGTTTTGTCTTACTGTATGCATTTGACATTTCACCTAGATTGTTCAATGGTTGTCTCTGCCTGATAGACTCTCAACTCTAGCTCCCAAACCCAAGGTCGGGGAGTTGTGTCTCTGTCTGTTGAGACTTGGTGCTCCTTTCTCACAGATAGTAGGACGTCAGCGATGCAGGTGTGAGAATGTAAATATCTTCACACACACTGCGACAGGGAGGAGATGGTGCATGTAATTTGATTGGGTTAGAAAGACATTCCACCCTAGTCGGACAGAGAAGCTAAAAGGCAGAAGCAACTTGAGGATCGTGGGCTCTTTGCATCACACCTTCGTGGTGTGTGCACTGATCTCCCCAGCTGGTTTTTTTGGTTTGTTGATGTGCACGATCAACATCCATGCTTTTTATTTGCTTTCCCCATTATTTTTATTTTCTTTATTATTTCAATAAATCGCACAAAAGGACAACTCTCTCTCATCTACTTCTTTATGGAAAATTTCCACCACAATCCCTTAGAGACATTGTGTTCTCTGCCGCTCCCCCTCCGATGGGGAACCAGGGAGCTAGTGTAAAGTGTCTTGCTCAATGAAACACCTGGTGGGATTCAACCGGTAACCTTGTGCTTGCCAGGCCGACGCTTTACCTATTGAGCCACTTAACTTTGTTGATGGATCAAGTTAGGCGTCATCAGAGATGTCAAGCATCTGCCTCGACAGGTTGGGTTTGTTTTTTAATATAATTCATCTTCAACTTTTCAAATGTGCTTCCCATCCCTCAGGCTGAGAAAGATGAACGTCCAGACTCCCATGGAGGTCACCGTGTCCGTGTTCAGGGGCCACCAGACTGAGGGCTTTGAGGATCAGGGGCCGTTGGTGTCTGTGGTGGTGGAGCGTTGGTACATGGCGCCTGGTGTCTGCAGAATCCCAGTCACAGAGGGGGGCCTCACTGCAACCCTCTTCCTGCCCTCAGGTAGGACCACGTTTGCTAGCAGAAATGACTGTGTAATCTGGCTACGTGCTGACGAGTGTCTGATCTTGTCCGAAGCCTCTGGACTTTTCCCTGGTATCTTGGACCTGTGGGGAGGTGGAGGGAGGCTAGTGGAGTACCGTGCAGCACTGCTGGCCTCTCGTGGCTTTGCCTCTCTGGATCTTGACTATTTGACTCCTAAAATCACCTTGGGAACAGGAGACAGGGTGGACACGGAGTACTTTGAGGTAAACACGCTGATTACTGTAATGACCATTCAACCCCACTGTTATCAGTGTAACACTGAATTAGACTTTGACAAGATTATCATTTGCCATAGTGATGAAAAGGAAAACGATTTGGAAAAGTAATAGGACAGCTTATTATTGAAAGCTCACTAAGTAGCAGTTGTGGTGGAGACAACCATCCATCAATCCATTTTCAACTGCTTAGCCAGGGCCGGTTTGCGGGGGCAGCAGTCTGAGAAAAGAGTTCCAGACTTCCCTCTCTCCGGACACTTCCTCCAGCTGTTCCGGTGGGACCCCAAGGCGTTCCCAGGCCAGCCAAGAGACGTAGTCTCTCCAGCGAGTCCTGGGTCTCCCTGGGGCCTCCTACCGATTGGACATGCCCAGAACACCTCTCGAGGCTGTTGTCCAGGGGGCATCCAAACCAGATGCCCGAGCCACCTCAGCTGGCTCCTCTCGATATGGAGGAGCAGTGACTCTACTCCGAGCTCCTCCCGGGTGACAGAGCCCCTCACCATATCTCTAAGGGAGCGCCCAGCCACCCTACGGAGGAAGCTCATTTCGGCCGCTTGTATCTGTTATCTTGCCCTTTCAGTCATGACCCAAAGCTACTGACCATAGGTGAGGGTAGGACCGTAGATTGACCGATAATTTAAGAGTTTTGCCTTTTGGCTCAGCTTGTGAACAAGACCCCAAGACACTTGAACTGCTCCACTTTGGGCAGGAACTCTCCTCATAACCTGGAGAGAGCAAGCCACCTTTTTCCTGTCGAGAACCATGGCCTCAGACTTGAAGGAACTGATTCTTATCCCAGCCAGTGCACGCTGGGGGTCCTGGCAAACTCCCACAAATCCTTAAGCACCCTGCTGAGAGTATAAAGTTAGTCCAGCGTTCCACGACCAGGCCGAAAAACCCCATTGTTCCTCCTGTATTCGAGGTTCAACTATCGGCCAAATTCTTCTCTCCAGTACCCTGGTATAGACTTTCCCGGGGAGGCTGAAAAGTGTGATCCTCCTATAGTTGGAACATACTCTCCTGTCCCCCTTTTTGTGAAGAGGGACAACTGCCCCTCTTTTCACCCGAGTGTCCAAAACATATCACTGAAGGTCAGATGAATTGACTACAAAGTCCGGCCTAGGGTGTCCTGGTGCTATGTGCACTGATGGACACCCTTATGTTCGAGCTTGGTGTTTGTTATGGCCAAACTGTGCCTAGCACAGAAGTCCCATAACATAACACTGCTCGGGTTCAGATAAGGGAGGCTGTTCCTCCCAATCACGCCTCTCTAAGTATCACTGTCGTTGCCCACGTGGGCATTGAAATCTCCCAGAAAAACGATGGGGTCCCCAGTTAGCACCATGTCCCGATAGCTATCCAGGGATTGGGTCGCAGAGATTCACGCCTTCAAGTGCTGCCTAATTCACTATGCATCACCCCCCTGCGGCTCCTCCTGTGGATGGTGGGTCCACCTGAGGACGGTCCCACGTTGCTCCTTTGTGCTGTACCTGGCCGGGCCTATTCCGACGAGGCCCGGCCGACAGGCGCTCGGATATGAGCCCCAACCTCGGGCCTGGCTCCAGTTTGGGGCCCCGGCTGCACCATACAAGGCAACGTCTCAGCCCTTGTTGTTATTCTTTTTATAGGGGGTTTGTGAACCGCTCTTAGTGAGAACTAAAAATCCCTGCTAAGCAGGAAAACTAAACACTACTACATTAGCAACCCTAAAACGCTCCGTACACTTTGGGCAACAGAAACTCTAAACATGAAACGTGAAAACACAAGACAGTCACAGACCTTTGCAGGAGACAAAATATCAAATTAAACCAAAACTCTACTTCGTCCAAAACTCCTCTCCATAACTAGTAACTCTGACGTAGCTTCCCAGTTTTAAAACACCAGCAACGGGGGAAACAAAAGGCATGACTTAAATACAAGCTAAAACGGGTGGACAACATCAACTGATCACAGAACCCAGGAAATGAACTCAAGATTACCCACACTAAAAACACAGGTGTGCCTGTAGCGGCGCGAAAGCTGATTGTCACAATCCGTCACCCAGGACCTGATTGCCTTGGGAGACCTTACCAGGGGCATTTAGCCCGCCGACAACGTAGCTAGGGGTCATTCAGGCACACAAACTCCTCCACCCCGATAAGGCGGCGGTTCAAGGAGAAGTTCACTTATTACATTGTGTCAATAAACTCACATCGATTGCAGACTCGACGGCCGGCCAGCTTTGGTCGTCTTCACTTACAACCAGCAGCAGAGGACACCTGAGCCGTCCAACCTGCTCAGAGACAAACAGCAGCTGGTTTGTAGATTTAGAGAATTCCTTACACATCATACTTCATCTGAGGATTCATTTTTGAAACATTACAACTCCGGGAAAGATTTGTCATTAATTTATTCTTGTCATCACACGCTACTAAACGTTTTTATATTACTGTAGGTTTGAAAGGACCCTTTTACAGTTAATGTTAATGAAAGAATAAAGAAAGCGAGGAATTGTGGCTGGTACTTACCTCCGCTTTGCGTGTGGGGTCAGTGGGGATGGGCAGCACCATGTTTCGAGAGATCATCTCGTTTTTCTCGTTAAATGTTACCTTTGCCAGGTTTTCATTAAAGCTAAACAAATAATGACTCAGGTCATATTTGGGTACAGCACAATATTTCACAGTCACCCCACTACATTTTTTTCTCCTATTTTTTGTTGAATTGCATAAACAGAGCTTAACGTGGAGGTTAACACCAATCTGTAAATGCAGGTTCATTTTCCATCAGCTGAATTTCAATGCGTTTTGTTGCATTGTTACATACTGTAGTAAAACTCTTTGCGATTTTGCTTCTTTACTTACACACACCAGTGCACACAGAATTTGTATAAACTGAGTGACTGCTGTGATTTATTTTCATCTACCAGTCTCTGTCTGAGATGCTTAAAAAACAAGAAGGACGCACAGAAACCAAAAGGCCCACTTACAAAAATATATATTCCAGTGTTTGTTTCACAGATTCACCAGGTGGCTGCACATGACTCCCATTAATACACACTGCACACCTGAACTGAGATAAACACATTAACATTAACTCACCCTGACCATGAATGAGTCAACCCACACACACATAACTTGTGTTCTTGATAGCTGTAACTATGCATGCTTTGTATTGGTACATTTGCATATTACCACTGCTACAGATAAGAACCACCAGTTAACTGCTGATTATCCACCGCAGTTTAAAGTCAAAGTACACGAGAAAATCATGTGTCCGAGGTTAATCACGGTGGTGAACAAACGTTTGTCGTACCTTCATGACTTGGGAGTAAACAGCCAGTTTGAAGCTGATACAGGAGCCTAAGGAGAGGCCCCGCTCCACCACCACAGACACCAACGGCCCCTGATCCTCAAAGCCCTCAGTCTGGTGGCCCCTGAACACGGACACGGTGACCTCCATGGGAGTCTGGACGTTCATCTTTCTCAGCCTGAGGGATGGGAAGCACATTTGAAAAGTTGAAGATGAATTATATTAAAAAACAAACCCAACCTGTCGAGGCAGATGCTTGACATCTCTGATGACGCCTAACTTGATCCATCAACAAAGTTAAGTGGCTCAATAGGTAAAGCGTCGGCCTGGCAAGCACAAGGTTACCGGTTGAATCCCACCAGGTGTTTCATTGAGCAAGACACTTTACACTAGCTCCCTGGTTCCCCATCGGAGGGGGAGCGGCAGAGAACACAATGTCTCTAAGGGATCAATACAGTATGTATCTTATCAACACAGAAACAACCTGAATAGTTTACTTCTGGAAACCTTTAACTTTTAATTCTGTCAATCTTTGTATCATCATGTAATTCATTGTTGGTTTCCTTGGGCTTCATGTGCAAAGACTTGAGTAGATTTCCTACTAAGCTTGGCGTAAGTTACAATCCAAAAAACTGTATATTAAATGTATGAACCTCTAAGTACAAATCTTCGCATGTTTTCTTCGCACATCCCAATAAACGTAGAATTGAGCAAAGGTGACTGAGTAGCAGACTCCTCCTGTGACACACAAGAGGAGTCAAGTAACATATGAATATGTTAATTAATTCAAAATATTAAATTTGATTTAATTTACAATCTGCGTCTGTGCAGTACAAGTGGTAATGTGTGTATGTGCAGGTGTCAATGCTGCAGGTTCCGACCAGCAGCAGTAATAAAACATAAAAAAGTGGTCTGGCATAAAAAGTGGACATGAAGCAAATTTATCACCAAAGTGTCACTAAAACAGGCAGAAGTGAAGGAGAAGTCGACCTCCCTCAAACTGTGTTCAGCAACTAACAGGAAGTCTCTACATTAAACCAGGGACTACAGTAGTGTTAACGCTAAAGACAGGTATTTGATGATGATATTTGGAGGCGCACAGGTTCTTTGTGCAACAGGAAACAATATTGAGTATTACCCACAAATATGAATTCACTTGTTAGACACCTAAGACACATTGTCTGCTCGTTCAAATCAATAAACAAAACTACACTCTGATTGAGGTGTAGTGGCTGCTGGGTTCCAGAGTAGGGCCGTTTGGAGGGTTGGCGTGTTTCTGTCTCCGGGGAGCTCAGGCGGGCCTCCCTGCCAGTGTGCGGGGGTGGACCTGAGGATGGAGACCTGGGTGCCCCTGGAGAATGGGTAGCAGAGCAAGTTTGGAACCTGGCTCTGTGAACCCCGGTACCTTGCTTCCCAACTACATCACTCCGCACTCATCCACTTAGGTCTGCGAGGGGACTGATGGAGGGACTTGGGCTCATACCTAGCCACATACACATACATTCAGGGCTGGGGGGTGGGCTCTTTCACTGCAGAGGGGGTGCCAGGAGCCAGTGGGGTAGGATCCGCTCCGCTCGTGTGGAGGTGGTGAACTAGAGGTGGGCTTCCTAGGGACTGCGGGTCCTCGGGCTCCACTCTCTCAGGCCGACCCCCCCACCGGGGGGAGTGTTTGCCCCTGGTTCTCATGGGGCGGGCAGTGTTGACCCACTGTGGTCCACTCTGACCTCGGGTGCTGTCTCTGTGTGGGCAGCTTGGGTCGCAACACCTGCCCTCCTGGACCTGAAGGTGTGGGGGCTCCCTGGCTACTTCCCTCCACTTGTTTGGCTGGGTGTAGTGGCTGAGCTCCTCACGTCATTCTGGCTTTCACAAGTGGCACTGTTCATGAACCAATGTCGGCCTCACCCTTTGGGTGAACAATGTTAAGCTACAGCCTTACTGACCTTGTAGTACCTCAACATCTAAGCTGATAAACAGGCTTTCTAAAATTAGCTGTAAGTATTAGTGGTACTCATTACTATCCCGTCTAGTCCTGGTTCCCAATGGTCCGGTGTGGACCCCTCCGGGTCTAGTTCCTGATGGCCCGATGAAGCGGACCCCTCTAGTTCCTGATGGCCCGATGAAGCGGACCCCTCTAGTTCCTGATGGCCCGATGAAGCGGACCCCTCTAGTCCTGATGGCCCGATGAAGCGGACCCCTCTAGTCCTGGTTCCTGATGGTTCGGTGCAGACCCCTCCAGGTCTAGTTCTTGGTGGCCTGATGAAACGGACCCCTCGAGTCCTGGTTCCTGAAGGCCTGGAGAGGATCACGCCAGCTGTGTTTCCTGGTTGTTCGGAGGAGACCACGCAAACCAGGCGTGACTAAGTTTGCGCCCTAGGCGAGATCATGATTTTCTGTCTCTTTCCTCTGCTTCGCTGATGCGCAATCTTTTCTGAAGGCTTGGAGCGGCACCCCCAGCAGGTGACGCCCTACGCTACCGCCTAGTTCACCTATGCCCAGAGCCCTGATGCCAACCTTGTTTCCTGGTGGTCCAGAGAGGACAGCGTCTCCCTCAGCTCCTGGTGGTCGTAGCAACCTTCCCTGGTTGTTCTTGACTTTCAGGCTGGGCTGGTGTCCTCGCCTCCGTCACCTTCTGCTGCAGCATCCTCGTAGACCCATGTGGGCCTCTGGCTGTGTCTTGTTCAGATGCCGGCCTCCCAGACCTCCACAGAGGAGGTATGGGAGAGGTGGTTTGGACGTTGTATTGTGTCCCCTCTGAGATGGACCTACCCCCTGGACTCTCGTTTCGGTTCCTGTGTGTTGCCTTGTTTTTGTTCCGTTCTGTTTCTGATTCAACAGGTTGAATCCGTCCCTGAAACGTGGCGTCCAATTCACAGACAGGCCGATAAAGCTGCTTGGTTTATTCATCAGTCTCTGCACGAACGGAGTCGTTCCTTTTACCAGTTTGCTTCAGGTCGTAACTCACGTTTTCTTATTTTCTCTAAACGGTGCAACTGTTGCGTATAAATAGGATGCATCTGGTGCTCCATCCATGCATGGGTACCACTACTCAGGTGTCCTACAGTAAACACAACACAGCTACGTGAAGGTAGTTTGGTTTGAACTTTTCTCTGAAGCGTAACTAAAAATAAAGTAGGGGGAGCTGTCTTTTAAGCTTGAAAAATTCAAAACTCAGGTTTTTGTAGTTTATTGCAATGTTTGAAAAAAAAAATGTTTTTTTTTTCCAGTTGTCAGAACTACAGTAAGGTACATGTACAATAAACACATGGTGACATCGGACACCTCTGTTACAAGTTTGACACCAACGCTGAACCACGTCCGTACAGATTCTCCCTGAAAAAGGTCAGAATCTTCCTCCAGGCGTCTTCCTGAGCCCGGGAATGTTCCACCGTCTCTCCGCCCCACAGAGTCTTTACTGCAAAGGCAAAGTAACAACCACTCAGGTTCCAGTTTTGGGTGTGATAACCTCACATCATCAGCTCCTGTCAGTCTCTAAAATTTTTTTAGTCCAGTGTTGAACCTACAAACGACGAAACTGTTGTCAACAGAAGATCTGAAGTTGCTGGATCTGGTGTGTGGTGAGTAGGGAGGTTCAATCAGGTGACCGGCGTTTGGGTACGAGAGCACAGTCAGCAGGTGGCTGTTGCCGGCCTGCTCCATCATCTGCTTCATCTGCAGCAAAGAAGGTCAAAACATCTAATAACTGTCAACTGGTTTTATTGCTTCACACCAGTTAGTATCACAGCAAATCACAACTCATTGAGACCTTATTTTACTGTGGAGCTGTGATCCACCCCCCCCCCACACATCACAGGTTCATCATCTTAGTTGACACCATGTTCTTGGAAGTTCAATGCTTTTGATTGTCCTGCTTTAAACACAGCATCTACTTAACCTAACATCACATTGTGGTGATTCAGTGGGTTAGTAACACTGTTACTGCGATCCACAACACACATCCTGTTCACCATGGCTGTTAAACACAAACATCTTTGCCTCTTTTAACAGCCTTGGCCATGTTAGATTTGCAGGAACACCAAGGCAAATGATAGAGACATAACTTACATCCACTGCAGACTCGGAAACTGCCCAGTTCTGATCGTCCTCACCTACAACCAGCAGCAGAGGACACCTCAGCTGTCCAACCTGCTCAGAGACAAACAGCATCATGATTTCTGTGGTCCTCCTTTAAGGGTCCAGGTGACACACACACACACACACACACACACACACACACACACACACACACACACACACACACACACACACACACACACACACACACACACACACACACACACACACACACACACACACACACACACACACACACACACACACACACACACACACACACACACACACACACACACACACACACACACACACACACACACACACACACACACACACACACACAGCCAGGCATGGCCACACCCCTGGTGATACACTATATGTCCTACCAACAGGGTGGGCAGGACCTCCTGTGATGATCTAAAAAGGCTGGAGAGGCTGAGTGGTACTCACGTCTGCTTTGAGTTTGGGGTCAGTGGGGATGGGCAGCACCAGATCTCGGCAGATCAGCTCATTCTTCTCATTGAAACAAGTATTTCCGGAGTTTCTGAATGAACAAAACTAAAAAGGTTTGACTGACAATGATTCAAGCCGACTTGAAACAAAAGTTTAAGAATCACATTAGCTGATTTTATCCTGGACTATCTGTACCGACAGTGAACACTAGTAAAACTTAGTTTCAAACCCTGGTTGTGAGATTAACATGATCCATCTGACCGGTGTCAGGACTAATAGAACCACTTACCTACTTAAGTAATCCAATGTTTGCTTCACAGATCCACCAGCTGGCTGCACATGACTCCCACTAATGCACACTGCACACCTGAGCTGAGACACACAAACACTTCAAAGATCACACTGACACTCAGTGAACAAAGGCTTTATTTGCCCTTAAATTCATGTATTTGCAGAGTCCACATAGGCCGATAGACACATTTCATACAGCAAACCATATCCATCCAGTATCACATGTCAAGTTGTCTCACCTTTATTACTTGAGAGTAAATCATGAGCTGAAAAGCCACACTGCTGCCTAAAGAAAGGCCGACAATGGCCATTCTGCTGCTGAGAACCTGAGGATGCTGTTGGAGAACTCTGAAGGCCGTCTGAAACAATAATCCAGTCAGAAACAGGCCTCTCAGATAAAAAGCACATTTGGAGAGTTAAAGATGAATTATCTTTTTAATATTATTTACTGTGTTTACCTCAAAGTACTCATTTTCCACCATCTGACCTGTTTCCAAGCTGATTTTAGGAGTCATATAGTCAAGAGCCAGAGAGGCAAAGCCACGAGAGGCCAGCAGTGCTGCACGGTACTCCACTAGCCTCCCTCCACCCCCCCACAGGTCCAAGATACCCGGGAAAAGTCCAGAGGCTTCGGACGAGATCAGACACTCGTCAGCACGTAGCCAGATTACACAGTCATTTCTGCTAGCAAACATGTGGTCCTACCTGAGGGCAGGAAGAGGGTTGCAGTGAGGCCCCCCTCTGTGACTGGGATTCTGCAGACACCAGGCGCCATGTACCAACGCTCCACCACCACAGACACCAACGGCCCCTGATCCTCAAAGCCCTCAGTCTGGTGGCCCCTGAACACGGACACGGTGACCTCCATGGGAGTCTGGACGTTCATCTTTCTCAGCCTGAGGGATGGTTTTAGAGAGTCACCTCTGACTACACTCATTGGTTGGTTCTACTAGTCCTAGTGGTCAGGTTGCTCTACCTGAGTCCAGGTTTGCTGCCTGGAACCGGTCTGAGGCTCCACAATAGACCCATCTGTTCAACCCCAGAATATGTTCCACCCAGACTGAGATCCTCTGCAACTGTAAAGTAAAGGAGTGAATCCTTATCTCCTATTCTGGTGTTTCTGAGCCTCCAAACATTTTGTCCAGTTCACTGAGTTCTGTACCGTTCACAGCCCCAGTGGAGTCTGCAGTGTAGTGACCAAACGCGTGCCAGCTGTGTCCGTCTTCACACTGATGGAGAGCGTGGACCGTCAGCTGGAAACCAGGGGGGACGTTCTGGACCAGGACCGTGAACTTCTCATCCACGAGTCCTCTGGACGGATGGACCGACAGCTTCACGGGACGCTTTTTACCCTCCATCCTGAACTGAGCAGCCGGAAAAAACAAAGGGACGAATACATGAAGGACCCAGCGACCTGTCTGCCTCCCCTCATCCCAACCTGTGGAGGCAGATGAACGACGTCCCTGAGGACGCACAACTCGATCCGAGTGCTTTACTTCTGGAAAAAAGCTCCGTGTAACAGTCAAGACAAGAAATCAAACGCTGTCGTTGTAGTGACTCCACATTTACGTTGTGGCCATTTCATGTTTGTGAAGCTTTATACCTATATTTCAAAAACAAACTGACACGCGTTGCAACCGCAGTGAACCAGAACTGAGACCAAAGTCCACAACATTTACTTAGACAGCTACGAAAAGTGGTTAAATATTATTTCCCAGTGTCCCTGAACCAACCTTTGCTACGACTGTTGCTCCTTGTGTTCGTTGGTCTGTGTTTCGTCCCAGGTTCCGAAAACAAAACTATAATGGTACCTTCAGGAACCGGACACAACCGAACCTGAGCTTCACTGTCGCTCTCACTGTTTTATAGTACGTGAACAAGCCACGTGACGCCGCCGTGTGTAACAATCTCAAGGTGCGTTCATGAAACCTCCGAACTCAAAGATCTGTGGTCTACTCAATGTAAAAGTGTTAAAACAACCATGTAGAAACTAACAACTAACAAACAACAAAGTAAACTAAGAACAGAAGCCCGTAAGCTCATTTATGTTAAGGTTAAACCAATGCAGCTCATTCATACACCACATCATCTTTTTTAATGGTCCACTACCCAGGTGTCCTACAGTAAACACAACACAGCTCATGTTCATTCTCAGAAAATGAAGGTAGTTGCTTTTCTCTGTAGCATAACGTAAGATATAGGAGACACAGGTGTCTTCTAAATTGAAAAAATTCAAAACTCAGGTTTTTGTAGTAAATTTATTGCCGTGTCTGAAAAAATACTTTTGTTCTGTGGTTTGAAAGCACCCTTTTACTGTCACGCTTTATTACAGGACTGTCACACTGCATTCTGGGTAAATTGGTCACATGATTGCAGCAGCTGCTGTTGTCATATTGTGGTATTATTGTCCCTGCTCCAACCATCCCGCCAACCCACCCACCACTAACAATAGTGAGATGTCTCCTCTTGAATTAACAATGAAACAATGAAACAATTACTTAATTCTTGTTTAGGTTCAACACAAAATATCATATTCACTTCTATTCATTTTTTAATACAGAAAACAAAAGGCCCACTTACAAACTTATATATACCAGTGTTGTGTCTACTGCTGAGGATCTGAGGATGCTGCTGCAGAACTCTGTAGGCCGTCTGAAAGTCACATGAGGCTCTCAGTCCACTAGGCGCTGTAGTCCACTAGGCGCTGTGGACTATAGCACCTATAATAGCAATAAATGTGATCAATATATCCAAATGACAGTTATTTATGCCTATCTAAATATAAACAGCGTCCATTCATTGTCCAGCCTGTCCAAATCTGTCACATATGTCCACCAGTGGGCAGGTGTCTGTGCACCTATATCTCTGCCTAGCAACAACTGACTGTGGTCAATGAGGTTTCATTTTACTCTTTAGAAGCTATGTATTTGGTCTAAAAACACCAACCCAAAATTGTCTGGACTCCAGCGAGAGTCACCCAACCGTTTTATGGCTTTAGTGCAATAAAAACTGTGACCAGATTGTGGTCCAATAAATCACTTCAGACAAGCTCTGTCGCAGGGTTACTTTGCGCAGGGACTTCATATGACAATATTTGAATCTTTATATTGTTTATTTAGCTAGCAATTAGCTTAGCATTTATCTTTCACAACTTAATACACAGTTACCACAAATCCTTAGAGTCCCTAGAATCTTAACTTTCAGTTGAGCCAAAGATCATTAGGTTTGGATCAAGTATCATAGTGGTAGAGCCACAAATGTGTCGTGGGCTAACATTAGCAGCTAATAGGCCTGCAGTGCTGGAGCTCCCCCCCCCCCCCCCCCACAGGTCCAAGATAGTCCAGAGGCTTCAGATGAGATCAGAAACTCATCAGCACGTAGCCAGATTACATTTCTGCTAGCAAACATGTGGTCCTACCTGAGGGCAGGAAGAGGGTTGCAGTGACGCCCCCCTCTGTGACTGGGATTCTGCAGACATAATGTAAAAAAAACAGTGGGGACGTTCTGGACCAGGACTGTGAACTTCTCACACTACTGTACATTAAACTTTAGACTCGCTGCAAACGACAACTCAGTTTTCCTTCCTTTTCCTCTGCTGTGTAAAAACCACCATGTCTAAGCATGAAAATAACAATAGGGGTTAATTTGAGAAATTATATATAAACATTAATGTCAGGACAAAAACTGTTTTTTATTATTCTTGAACACGTTAAGATCTGTTAAGCTTCATCTGATGAATTTATTTTAATGTCATCTGTTGCTCCTTGGACGCCCGAGAATCTTCACAGATGCGTGTCACTTCATATTTTATTACGACAGTGGCGTAAATGCACAAAAGTCACCTTTTCAGTCATATAGCCACATCTGAGCTGCTAAACGGTTTAAGATACTTTAAAAACAATGGTGTATGAATTTTAAGCTGCAAATAAACCAGAGCTGACGTGATGCTAATGTGCAGAGTTTCTCCTTTCTCCATTTTCACATCACTAAGCCTTGTTAAATGGCTCCACTAAAAACATTACACATCTATAATAATATATGTAATTACATTGCATTAATATGCGTTTGACTGTGCTAATTGATGTGTTTGTCCAGGTTTTCAGGTCTTGTTATTTTAGTTTTATGTTAATAATTAAACCACGTTTATAACTTCCTGCCATGACACTTCTCAGGACATGACTCTTGTTTACTTGTTTTCCCCTTGGTTAAAGTTTTGAAACGGAGGCCGCACAGGTTTTGTGCAGATTCTCCCTCAGAAACACCAGTGTCTTTTTCCAGGCATCTTCTTGAGCTATGCAGTGTGGCACCATCTGTCCGCCCCACAGAGCCACGTCTGCGAAGACACAAGCAAAATCCATATTTTGGGAGCTAATCTAAGATTAGTCCTGCATGAACATGAACCTACTCCTGTGATGGTCGATGGTTGTTGCTCTGTGTGGTCCGTAGGGAGGTTCGATCAGGTGACCGGTGTTTGGGTACGACAGCACAGTCAGCAGGTGGCTGTTCCCTGCCCGCTCCATCATCTCCTTCATCTGGAACACAGATATTGAGCAGGAGCTTTGATTTGCATTATTCCATCCTCCAGTGTCTTTCCCTCTGCTTCAACTTAAGTACTCCACCTCAGAACTCCCATTGCTAGTCTGCCAGTGTTTCCATGTCCATGTCACCGGCTCCTCGCCTGCTCACCCGGCTGATAGTTCTGTGCTGTTCTGCACCAGGTTCAGTACACTTTGCGTTTTGGTCTGTTTAGTTTAGGTCTATGTAACACTGTTCAGTCCTGTGAGCCAATGCTGAGTGGCCTCAGGTCCTAAAGAAACTGAGGACGTCCAAGCTGGGTTGCAGGGTTCTGGGGTACCTATTTCTACTGCCCTCTGTCACGGATCGGCAGGGAGAGGACTCAAATGCACAGCGCCAGGACACGACGTAGCCGGTGAAAAATGAGGGTTTATTCCCAAAATCAAAGTCACAAAACAGGTAGTAGTCAATAACAGAACGCTGACTTACAGGGTCGGTACGGAGCTGCGGGAACGTGAGAGTCAGGAATCAGAAAACAACGATCTGGCAAATCATGATAGTGACCGGTGGTGCTTAAATGTCCGGGAAGTAATGATGAATGAAAAACAGGTGCGTGAACTGAAAACCGGAAGTAAGGTTAGCGTGGGTGTGATGGACTGGTAAACCGGAAACTATCAAACTAAAACAGGACGCGGAAACTGGAACCCAAAACATGATGATGAGACAAAACAACAAAGTGCCTTCAAAATAAAACTAAAAACAGAGCCGGAACCTGACAGTACCCCTCCCTCTAGGGCGTCTTCCACGGCGCCCACGGAAGCCCCCCCCCGAACCAGGGCGGGCGGAGGGTGGACACAGGAGGAGGGACAAAAACAAGAGTCCACAGAACGAAAATCGAACGTCCATAACAGGGAGAACAGAGTCCAGGAGTTCCTCACGAGGGTGGTGGCAGGAGAGTCCACCACGACGGCTGGCGAGGTCCGGGAGAGCAGAGCTGAGCCCAGCCCCCTCCCCGACGGAGATGCTCCGGGGATCCCAGGGTCGCGGCGGACGACGACGGCAGAGGCCCCGCCATCGCCGCGGCAGGCGGGGACTCACCCCAGGCGAACGGCCGTGGCGGTGGCGGAGTCGAGGCGGACGGCGCCGAAGGAGGCAGCGCCATCCAATCAGCAGGCGAAGCCGAGGGCGAGGCCACCAGTCCGGCAGCCGAGGCCAGGACGAGGCAGGAACCGATGCAGGGGCGGCCGGAGCCGGGCCGCCAGGAACCGATGCAGGTGCGGCCGGAGCCGAGCCGCCAGGAACAGATGCAGGTGCGGCCGGAGCCGGGCCGCCAGGAACAGATGCAGGTGCGGCCGGAGCCGAGCCGCCAGGAACCGATGCCGGTGCAGCGGGAGCTGCGACGGGAACGACCCCCTCCTGGAGGTCCGCCGGGACTGCGACGGGCGCGACCCCCTCCTGGAGGTCCGCCGGGACTGCGGCTGGCGCGACCCCCTCCTGGAGGTCCGCCGGGACTGCGGCTGGCGCGACCCCCTCCTGGAGGTCCGCCGGGACTGCGACGGGCGCGACCCCCTCCTGGAGGTCCGCCGGGACTGCGACGGGCGCGACCCCCTCCTGGAGGTCCGCCGGGACTGCGGCTGGCGCGACCCCCTCCTGGAGGTCCGCCGGGACTGCGGCTGGCGCGACCCCCTCCTGGAGGTCCGCGGGAACTGCGGCTGGCGCGACCTCCTCCTGGAGGTGCGCGGGAACTGCAGCTGGCGCGACCTCCTCCTGGAGGTGCGCGGGAACTGCAGCTGGCGCGACCTCCTCCTGGAGGTGCGCGGGAACTGCAGCTGGCGCGACCTCCTCCTGGAGGTGCGCGGGAACTGCAGCTGGCGCAACCTCCTCCTGGAGGTGCGCGGGAACTGCAGCTGGCGCGACCTCCTCCTGGAGGTGCGCGGGAACTGCAGCTGGCGCGACCTCCTCCTGGAGGTGCGCGGGAACTGCAGCTGGCGCGACCTCCTCCTGGAGGTGCGCAGGGGCTGCAGCTGGCGCGACCTCCTCCTGGAGGTGCGCAGGGGCTGCAGCTGGCGCGACCTCCTCCTGGAGGTGCGCAGGGGCTGCAGCTGGCGCGACCTCCTCCTGGAGGTGCGCAGGGGCTGCAGCTGGCGCGACCTCCTCCTGGAGGTGCGCAGGGGCTGCAGCTGGCGCGACCTCCTCCTGGAGGTGCGCAGGGGCTGCAGCTGGCGCGACCTCCTCCTGGGGGTGCGCAGGGGCTGCGGCTCCGAGGGTGACAGGAGCTGGAACGGCCGCAACATGGCCGACAGGGACAGGAGCTGGAACGGCCGCAACATGGCCGACAGGAACGGCATCTACTTGGCCGACAGGGACAGGAACAGGGACTAGAACGGCCGCAACATGGCCGACAGGAACGGCCGCAACATGGCCGACAGGAACGGCCGCAACATGGCCGACAGGGACAGGAACGGCGTCTACTTGGCCGACAGGGACAGGAACAGGAACTAGAACGGCCTCAACATGGCCGACAGGAACGGCCGCGACATGGCCGACAGGAACTGGAACGGCATCTACTCTGGAGCTGGCATGGCTACTTGCCGCTGCCAAGCTCGACGGAGCAGACGTCGGGCCTGATCGGGTGTGCATAGCACCTGTACGACAGGTGGTGCCCCCTGGTTGGGACACGACCTGCGCGTGACTGAACTGAACCGGGACAGGAACGTGACTGAACTGAACCGGGACAGGAACGTGACTGGACTGAACCGGGACAGGAACGTGACTGGACTGAACCGGGACAGGAACGTGACTGGACTGTACTGGAACCGGGACAGGAACGTGACTGGACTGTACTGGAACCGGGACAGGAACGTGACTGGACTGTACTGGAACCTGGACAGGACCCGACTGTACTGGAACCTGGACAGGACCCGACTGAACTGGGGCCGGAACAGGACCCGACTGAACTGGGGCCGGAACAGGACTCGACTGAACTGGGGCCGGAACAGGACTCGACTGAACTGGGGCCGGAACAGGACTCGACTGAACTGGGGCCGGAACAGGACTCGACTGAACTGGGGCCGGAACAGGACTCGACTGAACTGGGGCCGGAACAGGACTCGACTGAACTGGGGCCGGAACAGGGCTCGACTGAACTGGGGCCGGAACTGGGCTCGACTGAACTGGGCTCGACTGAACTGGGCTCGACTGAACTGGGCTCGACTGAACTGGGCTCGACTGAACTGGGCCCGACTGAACTGGGCCCGACTGAACTGGGCCCGACTGAACTGGGCCCGACTGAACTGGGCTCGACTGGACTGGAGACTGAACTGGGCTCGACTGGACTGGAGACTGAACTGGGCTCGACTGGACTGGAGACTGAACTGCGCGCGGCTGGCCTGGAGACTGAACAGCGCGCGGCTGGACTGGAGACTGAACAGCGCGCGGCTGGACTGGAGACTGAACAGCGCGCGGCTGGACTGGAGACTGAACAGCGCGCGGCTGGACTGGAGACTGAACAGAACGTGACTGGGCGGAGACCTGAGCATGGCAAGGCTGAGCTGGAACCTGAACGAGGGGCGACTGAACTACGACTGGAGTCTGAACAGGACATGGCTGCACTAGGGCTGGAGACTGAGCGTGGCTTGACTGACCTGACTGAGAGGTGGGACATGAAGCGGCTGCTGGCTGCAGGCCCGGGAGTTGCAGGACCTCTCGCAGGACAGGTTCCCTCAGGACGAGAGCGGCTGCTTCCTCGAACAATTGTTCTCTCGTGCCCTGGTCTGCTGCCGAATCGGCGGTGTTCAGGAGGTGGGCAAAGAGGAACGTAACCGGAGGAGAACAGTGGAGGTGGATACGTTGGGTGACGCTAGCGGGGATGCCTGCAATCGACACAACACAGTCAGAGGGAGAGCCGAGGGGAACCCCCGCGGGAGAGGAGAGCTGCTCGGGCACTGCGACCGAGGTCTCTGGGCCCTGAACCTCAGACCCGTGCCCTCGCCGACGTCGTCTGGGGCGCCTGCGGCTGACCGTCGCCTGAGGCGCTGAGAGCGGCAGGGGCTGGGTCTCTGTAGTGGGGTCCGTGTGGTGAACCAAACCGGCGGCGTCTAGAGCCTGGGTTGTAGCCGCAGGCGCGGCGACAGGAACGGGAACCGCCGGCGCGGCGACAGGAACGGGAACCGCCGGAGCGGCGACAGGAACGGGAACCGCCGGAGCGGCGTCAGGAACGGGAACCGTCGGAGCGGCGACAGGCACGAGAACCGCCGGAGCGGCGACGGAGGCGCGGCCAGGCGATACGCGCAGAGCGCGTGTCAAGTCCCTCCGCGTTAGTCGGAGCCCCTCGAAATACGCTTGCACCCCGGGGTACTCACGCCACCAGTATTCGTCCTCCAGTATCTCGATGGCTAGTTCTACCACGGAGAGCCGAACCTGGGGGCTGGGTGCTTCTGCATATTTCCTGGCTAAGCCCTGGAGATCGCCACGGATGTCCTCCGGTAGATTTAGGAAAACGAAATCCATTGCTCCGGTGAGCGACTTGTACACGGAGCCAAACAGAGAGGGAAAAAAGAAGAGACGGCGGCGGCTGACCGGGGTGAAGGCTGGGCGCTGGCTGGGTCCAAGTCTGGCCAGATCGTTCTGTCACGGATCGGCAGGGAGAGGACTCAAATGCACAGCGCCAGGACACGACGTAGCCGGTGAAAAATGAGGGTTTATTCCCAAAATCAAAGTCACAAAACAGGTAGTAGTCAATAACAGAACGCTGACTTACAGGGTCGGTACGGAGCCGCGGGAACGTGAGAGTCAGGAATCAGAAAACAACGATCTGGCAAATCATGATAGTGACCGGTGGTGCTTAAATGTCCGGGAAGTAATGATGAATGAAAAACAGGTGCGTGAACTGAAAACCGGAAGTAAGGTTAGCGTGGGTGTGATGGACTGGTAAACCGGAAACTATCAAACTAAAACAGGACGCGGAAACTGGAACCCAAAACATGATGATGAGACAAAACAACAAAGTGCCTTCAAAATAAAACTAAAAACAGAGCCGGAACCTGACACCCTCTGCCTCCCCCGGGTTGGGGGGGTTGGTCGGGGCTCGGGAGGAGCTGCGGTCCCTGCCTGGGGCCACATGGACGGCAGGCCGGAGACCTACCCTCCCCACGAATGTGATCAAGCGAATGGTGTGGGTGGGAGAATGTATCTGAGAGTGCATTGGTTCACGTATGATTGACTAGTTTGTTGTGAGAGAGTCTATGGTGTGTGTGTGTGTTGATGTGATGATGTGTGTTGCACATGTGGATGGGTGTATGCGTCTGTGTTTGTGTGAGTTGGTATGCCTGTGGTGCGGTTGAAGTGTGGGGGGTCCGGTTTTTCGCCCGGGGTACGATGATCGTCTGCCTGGGTGGTCTCTTTTCTGCTGACCCCACCAATTGCTGGCCTTGTGCTGCAGGCCGCTGTAGCGCCAGGGGATGAGGTCGGGCCGATGGGGTAGGCCCCGCTCCGCCCGTGTGGGGGTGGTGGGCTGGGGGCGGGCCCCACTCTGGGCGCGGGGGCATCTTCTGGCGGGCTCCCTACGGACCGTGGGTCCTCGGGCTTACTCTTTCAGGCCGACCCTCCGCCGGGGGGAGTGTTTGCCCTGGTTCTCATGGGGCGGACAGCGTTGACCCCCGGTGGCCCACTCTGGCTTCGGGTGCTGTCTCTGTGGCTGCTGCAGCTCTGCCTGGGGGGCTCTGTGTGGGCGGCTTGGGTCGCAACACCTGCCTCCTGGAACTGAAGGGTGTGGGCTCCCTGGCTGCTAGGATTCCTTCCTCTGCTTGCTGGATGGGCGTAGTGGCGGAGCCCCTCACATCACCTGGCTTCCACAAGTGGCATTGTTCATGCACCAACGTCTGCCTCACCCTTTGGGTGAATAATGATAAGCTACAGCCTTACTAACCTTGTAGTGGGACACTTTCCAAATCCAACTGTAAGTATTATTGATACTTATCACTACCGATATGAATAATGTGTGAATATGGAATTTGTGGTGTTGTATGTCATGACTTTTATTAAGTAGTATGGGATATGTATAATAATGCACATATGTATGTATATTGTATGTATATGTTTGTATTTGTCATGTTTCACGCCATGTCCTGTTTGTCATGTTTCACGCCATGTCCTGTTGTCACACTACTTCCTGTTTTATTGTGTAGACTTCCCGTTGCCAGTTCAGTGCTCACTCCCTAGTTCATTCACCCACACCTGTCTGTAATCAGTTAATCACTCACCTGTGTATTTAGTCACCTCCTGTTCCCGTAGTCACTTGCCAGATTGTCGTGTTTCATCAGTGTCGCGTGTTTCTTCAGAGTTCCGTGCTTCCCGTGTTTCGTGCTCCTCGAGTTTCGTTCGTGTTCTTTGTTTCATGCACCTATGCCTGATCCTCTGTAACCGCCATCTGTTACCGAACCTGGACTAACTAACTGACCGTGAGTTTTGCCTGATCCCTGCCTGTATTTCTGCCGTGAACCTTTCGTGTATGACCTGGACCGTCTGACCCTGCCGTGGGAAATAAACCTCTGTTTAACCACTATCCTGCCTCCGTGCTGTGCATGTGGGTCCGCCGCCTGCCCCAAGCCTGACAGAACAATCTGGCCACACTTGGACCCAGCCAGCACTTAGCCTCCGGTCAGGGCAGTGACTGTTTTTTTTCCCCTTGTTTTCGTACGGCGAATATTCTTCTCCCGAGGGAGCATGGAATTCACCTGCGCCGAGCTACCCAGCGACCTACGTGATTATTTCAAGATCCTCGCGGAGGATTACCGACGGGCGATTAACCCGGAGAACCAGCGTAGCGCCGTTGAGGTGGCGATATTGACGCTGGAGGACGATGACAGCGCGTTAGAGCGCCCCAGCGTTCGTCACCTCTATGAGCGGCTGTGCGCGAGGTACGAGGAGTTAAGCGACGCGCTCCGCACCACACCAGCAGGTTGGTCCAGCCCCGTCGGACCGTCGTGCCTGCACCAACCTGCCCAGCTCCATGGTTGTTCCGCTGGGAGGATTTCCTGCACTCACGCGGTTCCCCGTCTCCAGTTCAGCCGCGCGCTGTTCAGTCTCCAGTTCAGCCGCGCGCTGCCCAGTCTCCAGCTCAGTCGTGTTTTGCCCAGTCTCCAGCTCAGTCGTGTTTTGCCCAGTCTCCAGCTCAGTCGTGTTTTGTCCAGTCCCCAGCTCAGTCGTGTTTTGTCCAGTCCCCAGTTCAGCCGTGTGTTGCCCAGTCCCCAGTTCAGCCGTGTGTTGCCCAGTCCCCAGTTCAGCCGTGTGTTGCCCAGTCCCCAGTTCAGCCGTGTGTTGCCCAGTCCCCAGTTCAGCCGTGTGTTGCCCAGTCCCCAGTTCAGCCGAGCCCTGTTCAGTCTCCAGTCCAGCCGAGCCCTGTTCAGTCTCCAGTCCAGCCGAGCCCTGTTCAGTCTCCAGTCCAGCCGAGCCCTGTTCAGTCTCCAGTTCAGCCGAGCCCTGTTCAGTCTCCAGTTCAGTTGAGCCCTGTTCAGTCTCCAGCCCAGTCGAGCCCAGTTCAGTCTCCAGCCCAGTCGAGCCCAGTTCAGTCTCCAGCCCAGTCGAGCCCAGTTCAGTCTTCAGCCCAGTCGAGCCCAGTTCAGTCTCCAGCCCAGTCGAGCCCAGTTCAGTCTCCAGCCCAGTCGAGCCCAGTTCAGTCTCCAGCCCAGTCGAGCCCAGTTCAGTCTCCAGCCCAGTCGAGCCCAGTTCAGTCTCCAGCCCAGTCGAGCCCAGTCCAGGTCTCAGCCCAGTCGAGCCCAGTCCCGGTCTCAGCCCAGTCGAGCCCAGCCCAGGTCTCAGCCCAGTCGAGCCCAGCCCAGGTTTCAGCCCAGTCGAGCCCAGCCCAGGTCTCAGCCCAGTCGAGCCCAGCCCAGGTCTCAGTCCAGTCGAGCCCAGTCCAGTCGAGCCCAGTCCAGGTCCCAGTTCAGTTGAGTCACGCTCTGGTCCAGCCGAGTCTAGCCCATGTTCCAGTCCAGTCGAGTCACGCCCCAGTCCGGTCCAGTCACGCTCAGTCCTTGTCCCAGTCAGAGGGCACCGTCCGTCTGACAAGTGTTAGTTCCACCCAATCAGGCCCGACGTCTCCCCCGTCGAGCTCGGCAGCTGTAAGCTGTCATGCCAGCTCCGGAGGGGACGCCGTTCCAGTTCCTGTCGATCCGTTAGGGGTCGTTCTTGTTCCTGTCGGCCATGTTGCGGCCATTCCTGTCGGCCATGTTGCGGCCGTTCCTGTCGGCCATGTTGCGGCCGTTCCAGTCGGCCATGTTGCGGCCGTTCCAGTCCCCGTTCCTGTTCCTGTCGGCCAAGTAGATGCCGTTCCTGTTCCTGTCGGCCAAGTAGATGCCGTTCCTGTCCCTGTCGGCCATGTTGAGGTCGTTCCAGTTCCTGTCCCTGTCGGCCAAGTAGATGCCGTTCCTGTTCCTGTCGGCCAAGTAGATGCCGTTCCTGTTCCTGTCGGCCAAGTAGATGCCGTTCCTGTTCCTGTCGGCCATGTTGAGGTCGTTCCAGTTCCTGTCCCTGTCGGCCAGGTTGAGGTCGTTCCAGTTCCTGTCCCTGTCGGCCAAGTTGAGGTTGTTCCAGTTCCTGTCCCTGTCGGCCAAGTTGAGGTCGTTCCAGTTCCTGTCCCTGTCGGTCAAGTTGAGGTCGTTCCAGTTCCTGTCCCTGTCGGCCAAGTTGAGGTCGTTCCAGTTCCTGTCCCTGTCGGCCAAGTTGAGGTCGTTCCAGTTCCTGTCCCTGTCGGCCAAGTTGAGGTCGTTCCAGTTCCTGTCCCTGTCGGCCAAGTTGAGGTCGTTCCATCCTGTCCCTGTCGGCCAAGTTGAGGTCGTTCCAGTTCCTGTCCCTGTCGGCCAAGTTGAGGGCGTTCCGTAGGCCAAGTTGAGGGCGTTCCCGTAGGCCAAGTTGAGGGCGTTCCCGTAGGCAAGTTGAGGGCGTTCCCGTTAGGCCAAGTTGAGGGCGTTCCCGTAGGCCAAGTTGAGGGCGTTCCCGTAGGCCAAGTTGAGGGCGTCCGTAGGCCAAAGTTGAGGGGCGTTCCCGTCGGCCAAGTGAGGGAGTTCCGTAGGAAAAGTTGAGGGCGTTCCCGTCGGCCAAGGTGAGGGCGCTCCCGTCGACCAAGTAGAGGTCGCCCCTGTCTCTGGTCCCGTTCCTGTCGGCCCTGTGGCGGTCGTTCCAGTCTTCGTTCCTGTCGGCCCGAGAGAGGTCGTTCCAGTCCCTGTCACCCTCGGAGAAGCAGGAGGAAAGAAGGAAGAAAGGAGGTCAAGGAGGAGAGGAGGAAGGAAGGCGGAAATACAGGAGGAGGAGAGATGATGAGAATGAGGAAATAAAGGAAGGAGGAGGCGACTGTGAGATCTGGGAAGGAGGAGGCGGCGCCTGCTGCAGTTCCTGCGCACCTCCAGGAGGAGGTCGCGCCAGCTGCAGTGCCTGCGCACCTCCAGGAGGAGGTCGCGCCAGCCGCAGTTCCTGCGCACCTCCAGGAGGAGGTCGCGCCGGCCGCAGTTCCTGCGCACCTCCAGGAGGAGGTCGCGCCGGCCGCAGTCCCGGCGGACTCCCAGGAGGGGGTCGCGCCCGTCGCAGTCCCGGCGGAGGAAGGGGTCGCGGTCGCAGTCCCGGCGGACTCCCAGGAGGGGGTCGCGCCCGTCGCAGTCCCGGCGGACTCCCAGGAGGGGGTCGCGCCCGTCGCAGTCCCGGCGGACTCCCAGGAGGGGGTCGCGCCCGTCGCAGTCCCGGCGGACTCCCAGGAGGGGGCCGCGCCCGTCATAGTTCCTGCCGACCCCCAGGAGGGTGTCGTTCCCGTCGCGGCTCCGGCCGCACCTGCATCGGTTCCTGGCGGCCCGGCTCCGGCCGCTCCTGCATCGGTTCCTGGCGGTCCGGCTCCGGCCGCTCCTGCATCGGTTCCTGGCGGTCCGGCTCCGGCCGCATCTGCACCCGTGTCTCGTCGCGGTGGTCCAAGGAGGACGCCGCTGGTTCCCGTGTCTCGTCGCGGTGGTCCAAGGAGGACGCCGCTGGTTCCGGTCTCTCGTCGCGGTGGTCCAAGGAGGACGCCGCTGGTTCCTGTCTCTCGTCGCGGTGGTCCAAGGAGGACGCCGCTGGTCCCTGTCTCTCGTCGCGGTGGTCCAAGGAGGATGCCGCTGGTTCCTGTCTCTCGTCGCGGTGGTCCAAGGAGGACGCCGCTGGTTCCTGCCTCTCGTCGCGGTGGTCCAAGGAGGACGCCGCTGGTTCCTGCCTCGTCCTTGTCTCGGCTGCCGGACTGGTGGCCTCGCCCTCGGTGCCTCCTGCTGCCTGGATGGCGCTGCCTCCTGCGGCGACGCCCGCCTCGACTCCTCAGCCCATCGGATCAGCGTCCGCCTGGAGGACGTTGCCATTCGGGGTGGCCCCCGGGGACATCGGCCCAGTTCAAGGGCACTAAGAGTGCCACCCTGGCTCAGCGGCTGCTGAGCAGGATCTCGCCACGCCGTCACCCTCCGTGACGGAATCCCTGGACTTCGTGTTCTTCCCCGTTCGTGGACTTTGTTATATGGACTCTTGCCTTGACCCTCCTCCGGTCCTCCCTCCACCCACCCTGCTCGTGTGCCTTGTGGGGTAGGGGTTCGGTCCCTCCTCCTGGGGCCACCCTCCGCCCGCCCTGGTTTGGGGGGGGGGCTTCCGTGGGCGCCGTGGAAGGCGCCATAGGGGGGGGGGTACTGTCATGTTTCACGCCATGTCCTGTTTGTCATGTTTCACGCCATGTCCTGTTGTCACACTACTTCCTGTTTTATTGTGTAGACTTCCCGTTGCCAGTTCAGTGCTCACTCCCTAGTTCATTCACCCACACCTGTCTGTAATCAGTTAATCACTCACCTGTGTATTTAGTCACCTCCTGTTCCCGTAGTCACTTGCCAGATTGTCGTGTTTCATCAGTGTCGCGTGTTTCTTCAGAGTTCCGTGCTTCCCGTGTTTCGTGCTCCTCGAGTTTCGTTCGTGTTCTTTGTTTCGTGCACCTATGCCTGATCCTCTGTAACCGCCATCTGTTACCGAACCTGGACTAACTAACTGACCGTGAGTTTTGCCTGATCCCTGCCTGTATTTCTGCCGTGAACCTTTCGTGTATGACCTGGACCGTCTGACCCTGCCGTGGGAAATAAACCTCTGTTTAACCACTATCCTGCCTCCGTGCTGTGCATGTGGGTCCGCCGCCTGCCCCAAGCCTGACAGTATTAGTATGTGCACATACCTTAGCACTATTATTAGTATTAGTATTAATCTCCAAGGTAAACCACAGTACAAAAATTGTTTAGTTATGAATGTGTTAGCCTAAGGTACATCCATGCTTCTTATTTATTTATTTTTTTGCTCCGATTGTTTACTTAACAGATTTGCTTGGTTTCAGCAGCTGGTTGCACCCCTTATCCCCCCTCCCCCCCACCCTCCCGCATACACACCCTAAAGCAGAAACCTAACCTGTCCACCAACACAGCAACATCACACACATTTTGGATTAGCTAAATAAACCATTAAATAAACCATAAATCAGGAAGAGTATATATATTCTATATATACTCTTCTTGTTAAAGCAAAGCTGTCCATCACAATATGGCATTCAGCGTAATATATGCTGCTTGCTTAACTGCTGGACAGAACAAAAAAAAAAAAAAGAAACTGAGGACTTGAGCTGCCTGCTTTAGCAGCAGATCATAACAGGTTTTGTTCCTTTTGATTTTTTAAAGGCCTGTTTGAGCTTTGTCACCATAGGTTTGCAGGACATTTAATTGGATTTGAGATTCAGTGTTTTCCATAATTTTCTCATCTGACTGCTTACTGCATTCGTACATCCATTGCAGACTCGTGGGCCGGCCAGCTCTGATCATCCTCCCCTGCAATCAGCAGCAGAGGACACTGGATCCGTCCAACCTGCTCAGAGACAAACAGCCTTTCAGATTCACTGAAATCTTTATCGGTCGCCTTCCCTATTTTTATTTATGTGGAAACCTTTAAAGCTTTATTCATAGCTTTTTAGAAATGTCAACTCATCCATATCAGTGTTAATCTGAAGAAAAAACTACAACCGTAAAAATAACTTATTTAGCAGCATGTGATCTAAAGGGACATTTGACTGCATGTTTGAAGGCGAGTAACATCTGACCCGGTTTCTACAGGTTTATTGACGCCAATAAAAAATTCTGCTCTAATCTTTTAAACCCTGGACCTTTTGCTGTATTTTGTTGACAGTTTTTTTGCCACGGTGTCAGGCACTACTCACGTCCACTTTCAGTTTGGGGTCAGTCGGGATGGGCAGCACCAAATCTCGACAGATCACCTCGTTCTTCTCATTGTAGCGAATCTTCTTCTGATTCCTAATCAACAAGTAGAATGACTTCCTCTTTCTAAATTCCAGCTAAAGGTTTTCTGTTTATTTCATAAAACAACTTACGCCTCATAAAAACTGATGACTTGGTTAAAAGACCCATCCACCGGCTGCACGTGACTCCCACTAATACACACGGCGCATCTGGGCTGATTGACGCACAGTGGAAATGTACAGACAACCAAGTTCCTCAAGAGCCAGCGGGACATCAACTCCACATTTTCCAGTATGACAATAATTCTGTTTATCAGTTGGAGGATGATGCAGCAGCTGTTCTACCTTCACAACCTCAGAGTAAGCCGTCAGGTTGAGGATGACACTGGTGCCCAAGGAGAAGCCGAGCACCGCGATCCTGGTGCTGTGGACCTGAGGATGCTGCTGCAGGACTCTGTAGGCCTCCTGCAACAGCAACAGGTATTATTGTGCCCTTCACCGATAATCATGAACTCAGTACTGCTTGTGACTGCTGTTATCTCTGCTTTAAAGGTCCATGCACACGCTTTTTTCATGCTACACAATGCGAAAGAATTGGACCTTGATTTTTCAGTAAGGTGTCTGTAACTTTTCATGCCAAAAAGCTCTGTAGATCGCCCACACGGGTCGTCTGAAATGTGTGTTTTAAGCTCTTGTTCACAACGCTCTGTTAGGGCTGTGTCGCAAGCGAAGTTGATCGCCACACCCCTTTTAGGAAGCGCATAGCCGTGATCTGGGCGGGGATCCAACGTCACGGTCACTGAATCCACCGAAACAGCGAAACAGGCTAACTTGTCCTCGTAGTGGAGTTCAACCATACGTTTGATCCAAAATCTGACTCTGAAGTCGAATAGGAGGCTGTTGAAGTGGTTACACTTGGAATGGCCCAAGGTACGTCTAACTGGCAATTTCAAATTTAATTTCATTTATTGATTTATCTAATACGCAACTTGATTAGCTGCTTACGCTAATACTAATGGTTGCCAATAAGCAGCCTAAATTGATAAAAACAGAATATTTACAACACAACTACAGCCTGTTTGGGAGCGTAGCTTGATAAATTAATATAAACTAATTTTTGCATGTTTTTTTCTTTCTCGTGCTGCTGCTGTGTCAAAATAATTTTTCCATAATGGGGTCTTCAGCTGCAGCTTATATTTTGCCGTATTTGTCTGTAATTAAGTGCCAATATGGGAAAAGTGAATGCCTACAGAGGCATGGTGTGACAGTAACTGTTGCTGACAAGATATTGCACGTGTTTATTACTTTTATTAATGTAACAACCGTCTTACCTCAAGACGCCTGATCTAGTTGCCAAACCTACTGTCATGTATGGTTGATGATCCAGGACTGGAGCCAGTATGATTAAATGTGTATTCATTACAGAACACATTTAATATACGGTATATCAGACAATTACAAATGCATAAAATAAATCAGTATCTCAGAAATTTGTAAACAATTTTAGAACGTTTTACTATTTACAGATTAATCATAATGTACCTGGGAACTCTGGTTTACAAACATAGTTTTGGTTCTAAATACATATTGACCTAATATTTTAATTGCTTTTAGTAAGGTGTATGATATATCCAGTGCTAATATATAACTAATAGAAATGTAGTTATTGTTTTTTTCTTCAGAAATTTGACGGTACTATGTCTGTGTATCTCAAGTCGTTGTAGGTATCTAGTCTAAAGAAGTCTTGTCAGCTGGTGCTGGGCACTCCAAGAGTCCAAGTCATCCCACCTTCCCTGGTCTGGATCAGGGCAGTGTTTCCTGAGGGACAAGGCACCTATGTTGTACTTAGACCACCTGTGAAATACCTAAATTATTGTTTTCGTTGCAATACCTCAATAAAAGTTGAAATATTATAAAACATTTGTCTGTTTTCCCTCATAAAAAATAGTTCAGTGAAACAGCAATAGTCAAAACCAACTTTATTGTCAACCAAAGCACCAGCACTATAATGCTGGATAAGTTACCTTTACAGCTCAATGTGCAGACCACAAAATTAATGGGTAGGATTCATAATTATGTTGAAAGCATAGTTTCTGGAGTGGAACAGGTACAGTCATGGGCAGTTGGCTGGGGAGATGTGAGGATCTTTTTTGTGCTTATCACGTTTTGGAATACATCGGAAGCAGTGCAGCTGCTGTACAGATGGAGGATGCAGCTGTTTAATTAATGAAATGTCCAGTATTTCCTATGTATCTCAGAACCCTCACAAATGTAAACAATATATAGAGGTAGTTAGATCAGTTGTAATAGTGTTTGGAGCAAACACGTTTTCAACGTAGCTTTTATAATGCTGGTTTGTTAAATCTTGGCATGACATTAATGACCTCCTTTCTGTCAGGTTGCTCAAATTCTGCTCATAGGGCCGGTGGGACAGGGAAGTTAATAGGGTCCTCCATATAACGACCTGGGTCCAACAGGACTTTATTGAAGAAGGTCTCCATCACATTTTTCACATAATCTGCACCATAACACGAGAATTAGAAATTACCCGTCAACAGACTAAAATGTCAAAATAAATTGACCAACTGCATACAGAGTAAATATATAGACAATAATATAGATCACATTATGAAATGTGAAATGCAAAATCTGACTACTGGCCAACAAATTATCATACTGCTGTTAAATCATACTGCTGTTAAATGTACATACTTTGGTTCCTGAGGTGAGCAACAACTTCTCTACAAGGTAGCTGTGTGTCCACAGCCTGCAGTGGCGTCAGTTTGAGAAACAACCTCCTTGTGTTTTGGTAGCTGGCATGCGTCTGCCTGTATAAAAAACGTTTAAAGCTACAGTAACTGACTAGATACACAACACATACGAGAACAAAGCAACAACATACATGTTAGACTTAGATAAAACTTGCCATAACCCAAATTCACAGGTCTACTTGGGCTACGACATACACGCGACAGGCTCAGTAGCTACAACTTACTATCGCAGCCTGTCACGATCTGTGCTAGTTCCCATCTCAGCTGTTTTCTCTGTCATTACCGGTCCTCATTATACACACCTGTCTGGAATCAGTAATCCACCCCAGTATATAGCCTCCACCTCTTACACACTCTAGTTGCTAGATTGTCGATTCTCAGCACCACATTCCAGCGTCACTAGTATAGCTTCCTTGTTTCCTGATCGCGCCCGTTATTGACCGCCGATTCCTGCCTATTCGTCGTCTGTACCTTCGCCTGGATTTTTGTGGTAACATTCTGACTGTCTGACCACCGAGATTTGCCGAGATCTGCCGAGATCTGCCGAGCTACCTGTGTACCGAACCCCTGCATGTTTCCTGGATCTGATCTTGCCTGCTTCCTTTTGTGCCTTTAACCTGAGCTTTAACGTGTATGACCTGGATCGCCTGACTACGCTCGAACAATAAACACTGTCTATTAACCATACACCTCGTCCGCACTGTGCATGTGGGTCCTGCCGAAGCCTGACACAGCCAAACCCAAGTTGTACTGAACATCATGTGGAGGCTAGCACTAGCCGCTAACGCTGCCCTAGCATCGCGCTAGTGACTAACATGACGCTAGCAGCTACAATGTGAGCTGAGTGAATGACCTCAGTACCATATATCAAACGATTCGAACTGGAAGAATGCTGGAGAGGCTTGGACTCATCCAGATTGCGTGGCAGCACCTTGCAACACTGTCTCTCTTTGTCGCTGTAGCTGTTAGATTCAACTGTTCTAGCAATTAGCATTCCTTACACAGGTGGGAATCTTGATTACAACTAAAGAAACTTGGAGTAATCAAGAAACCTGGAGTACATACATCCAATAAGTATCAAGCATTTACTTACGTTTAGGGAAGCAGCAAGTGGATCACGTCTTGTAGGAACGGAGCGCTTCTTCAACCTTGAAGGCACCGGTCCATTTACAAGTAAATAACATTTCTCGTTTCTCCTTTCTTCCTCCGCTGGTAAAATGAAAAGGCTGCGATGCTGGTTGGAACAAACAACAACGGAGCACTTTCTGAAAACTAATGGCCTCATGTCAGTTCCTGTCTCGGTGACTGACTTCTTCTTCTTTTGTCTTTTAAATGGCGGGTGGCAACCAACTGAAAGGTGCATTAGCGCTACCTACTATGCTAGAGTGAGTGACTGAAACGCAATGTTGCAGGTACATTTAGGGGTCCAGTTTGTCTGGGTGGGGCTGAAGCTGGTTCTGTGAGTGGTCAATAGAATGCAGACGTACCCAGTCCGCCAAATTTGAAACGATGGTTCTTGAACCGGATTGGATAAACTCTCAAAAATGTGACATAAGTAGGGGGTGTACTTCTAACACACGAGGAGTGTCTTAAAATGAACCAGGGAGTCAAATAAATGTACCAGAATGTCCAATAAGTGAATTTTGCATGTGCAGAGACCTTTAATCACAGTGTCAGAACTTGGCAGTCTCCAGTGGCTGCTTGTGTGTTTCCTTATGTTATTATTAGAACCTTATTTAAAACTTCACCAATGTAACCTTATGTAATTAGCATGAAGGATTAACGTTTGTTTAGCTTCTTTTTACCTCAATGTACTGGTAGTCCACCATCTTTCCCGAGGTCATCTTATGAAACATGTAGTCAAGTGCCAGGGAGGCGAAGCCGTGGGAGGCCAACAGGGCTGCTCGGTACTCCAGCAACTGGATTTCACTCCCCCACAGGTCCAAGATGCCGGGAAAAGGTCCAGGACCTTGAGACAGGACAAAACACTAGCCGCAGAGACATGAATGTGTATAGATTTGTTTGTCATTGACCACTGTTACACATAAACCACCACAGAGGGCAGCAGAAGAAATGAGGAAAGGTGTGTAGTAGCCTGGATGTCCAGCTGGACAAAGTAAATGTAAGACAGCCGACCAACCTGCTACATCCAGGTCACCACCGCAGTTCTGAGTCCCATTCAAACACACCTCCCTCCAGACTGACCTACCTGGGGGCAGGAAGAGGGTTGCAGTGAGGCCCCCCTCTGTGACTGGGATTCTGCAGACACCAGGCGCCATGTACCAACGCTCCACCACCACAGACACCAACGGCCCCTGATCCTTAAAGCCCTCAGTCTGGTGGCCCCTGAACACGGACACGGTGACCTCCATGGGAGTCTGGACGTTAAGCTTATGCATCCTGAAGGACAGTGGGAGAACCAGCTGGTTTAGGAAACTGGCTAAAAGCCGATTCAGACTTTGTTTGTACCATCTTCACACATCCGTCCAGGCAGACTTACCTGAGTCCAGGTCTGCTGCCTGGAACCGGTCTGAGGCTCCACAGTAGACCCATCTGTTCGACCCCAGAATATGTTCCACCCAGACTGGGATCCTCTCCAACTGTTATAAAATAATACATATTAATAAATTGAATATAAATAGTTGAATACTATGCAATTCCCCAATCTGATTAGAAGTCTTCCTGTAATACAGAACCTGCAAAGGTCTGCAGAACTAGACGCTGTACCATTGACTGTTCCAGTGGCATCAGCTGTGTAGTGACCGAATGCTTCCCAGATGTGACTACTGTTGCACTGGTGGAGAGCGTGGACCGTCAGCTGGAAACCAGGGGGGACGTTCTGGACCAGGACCGTGAACTTCTCATCCACGAGTCCTCTGGACGGATGGACCGACAGCTTCACAGGATGCTGATTCTCATCCATCCTGAACTGTGGCAGATAAAACGACCAGCAGAAACACAAATTTGTTTATATAGTGAATGAACTGTGAAGGAAGATAACAAATTTAAAATTTAAAACATGACTCCATTATTAAACTGTTTAAACCGTAGTCTGAAGCCTTCACTTTGAGACTTAAACCACAAGACACATAAAACCATTGTAGTGTTATTCATGTGTGTTGAGCACCTTTGGATCAATGTAGATTGCATATAGGTTATTGTACAGCTGTCACGGTTCAAGGTCAAGGACCAACACGCACAGCTTGCATGAACTCTGGTCGGTGAGGGTTTATTCAGGCTCGTGGTCAGGCAGGCAAAAGTCGATACACAGGTTATCGAGATCAAGGCTACGGTACAGACGGGGAGCGGGCAAAGCTAAGTCAAGAACACGATTCTGGTTGAGCAGAACAGAACAGAACCGAAAGTGATACCAAAATAAAACAGGAAGTGGTGACACATGACTAGGTAAGTAAACAAGAACTAAGGAACTACCAAAATAAGACTGGAAACTAAGCACACACATGACCAAAATGCTGGATCTTTGACAACAGCCTGCCAGTGCAGCAGAATTAATTGGCTGATATATAGTACTATGTACTCCTCCGGTCTTTATATAAGAGCAAGTGTCACAATAAAACATTTACATAAAAAGCAATAGCTTCCATCAGATAAATGAAATTGTTTTCTATGAACTACTTACTTTTTCTGTAGGAGCAAATGGATGCCGATAGGTCAATTAATGTTGAGCTTTGATAGGAACTGAGTGAATGAGCAGCAACAGTGGGGCTGATCTTTAACCGGGGGAGTCTGGGTCTCCTCCCACAGCAACAATCAGAAAGTCCAGAGGCTTTTTGTGTAATGAGACAGCTAAAGCTGCCTGCCGGAGATTTATTCAACAATAAAACAATAAATAGTTAACTTTTGCATTAATCAGCTGCTTAAATTCCGCCACTTCCTCAAGACTGGAACTCTCAGTATGTATGTAGTATGAGGTGCCCAATGTAATAGGAGCATGTATAACTAGTTTGCTCACATTTAACAAATGATACAAAAGGTTTTCTACGGTTAGCTTAATGTGACAAAGTCTAAATGAACATGTTAAATGTAATTACAAATGTAAATATAAATAATAATTCTAAATGTTCAAACAGCGCTGCCGAACAGATGTGGGCGGGGTTTGCGCACACCGTTTAAGGTGTTTGAGTCCAGGTCACTGATCTAGGATCAACTTAATGAGCACTCTTTGAGGGTCGGGGTGGAGTCTACTTGCACACTCGTTGAACAATTTACATTTACATTTAAATTTATATTTACCATTTATATTTAACATTTAACATTTATTTTTACATTACATTTTACATAAATCTTTATATTTACACTTTAGACTTAGACTACCTAAATTTTAACATTTAACTAAATGTCAGAAAACGAGTTATACATGCTCCTTTTACATTTGGCACCCCATACACATCTGACCTGGAAACCTTCGTTTATAGCTTGCAAGCAACTTGCAAACAATGGCTGTCTAGTAAAGTTAGCTAACTAGTTCTCCACCAGTGCAACACAATATATAAGCCTGCTTAATTCACCGTTAATGGTGTTTACGACGCCTGCGGAACAGCAGCTTAAAGCGGAAGGTCAATGGGTTTGTGTGGATTTTCAAAATTGTGGTGCAAGAAATAAAAAAAAAGTTATTTGGTTATTTGAGCTTCTCTTGTATTGTGTCCACAGTTATCTGAGGCTGGTAATCATTCACCCTCTATCCTTCACCTATGCCTCTGAAAGATTGTCCTTCCTTTTGTAGTTCTGGGTTGGGTCAATGTTGTCTGTTGTAATTGTGTACGACACCAGAGACAAGAGAAACTGTGCGTTTGCTCTTTGTTCCTTCCAACCAGATGCTGCACGTTAGCACAGATGAACACATTCTGTAGCTCTGTAAATCATTCTACTCATTTCAGAAGTTTACCTTTGAATGCTGTGAGACGGCCTGTTACCCCCCCGCAACACACACACACACACACACACACACACACACACACACACACACACACACACACACACACACACACACACAAACACACACACACACACATGCTGCAGCGAATATCGGACGTCTGTGGCCCGGTGACAAGCGGCCTCAGACACGCCTCCACAGCTGCGTGCACACAGGGACATACATTAGAAAGCAGTTAATGCCGCACAAATGCTGCACACTTAATATTCATGGGAGTCAAAGATCATTGTCTGCTTCTTCTTGTGGGGGAGTGGGAGGTTAGAGGGCGAGGGAGGGTCTCGTTTCTAAGAGTCACAAAGAAAGGGAGTGGTAAGATCACTGGCCCCAGACTGAGAGGGAGGTGTGTGGTCGCTATAACACAAACAAACTATAACACAACCAGTGTTTGTGGGATGTTTATCGAACAATTAACCCCTTAAATCTTTGTCCAAGTCGAGGAGCCAAAACATATTGACTGGTCTCCACCAACAGCCTCAGGACCAAGCAGAGCTGGATGCTCGTGGTGAAGCCTCCTTAATACGAGCAGCTCAGTGTGGCCTCACTCCTCAGCCTGTAAATAGGTAAACAGGCTTAATTTCCCCTGAATAGAGATGATGACAATGTAGAGGCCTGTATAAAGAAGGTGGAGGCTTCTTTAGTTTTACAGTATTGCATTCATAGAAAATGGCCCAATTTGACATTAAACATGTTTATCTAAGAGAATTAGGGCCATAAAAAAAGATAGATAAAAAAATGGCCGAATATAAGACTAAACTGACTCTATTTCATTAAAAAGCTTTCGAACAAGGTTTTTGCTGATTTTTCTCAGGACACTCCAAGACAAAGCAGCAGGATAAACCCTCAGGCTTTATTCAAACAAAGCAGATTATTTTATCAGTAATAGAAACTAAATTTAAACAACAACCCTCCACCAAACATGTAAATGAGGAGCTTTTAGAATTAACATGTTTTAGGGTTTGGCTTCTCAGACATTTTCAAGTGTGAATTGAGGATTAACCAAATGACATTTTAACTCTTTTTATGTTTGACCGGACAAGAGCAGGGGGTCAAGAGGCTGCCCTGGGGTCAGCGGCACCTCATGAAAGTGAATGCAGGGCTTCAGACCACCAGTCTGTGTCTGTGTGTGTTGCATTTAGACCAACCTACTTCCTCCACTGCATAAAACACTCTGTTGACGTGAGCTGATCTGAATGTTTTCCGTCACAGAGCTCATTCCTTAGTCTATGTATCAAGGCGGGTTCTTTTCTTTTGTGGTAAATTCTTTTTAATTTCTGTCCATTGCAACAAATGTCAAGTTGACCGTGGTGTCAGGTTGGCCACTAAAACAATTAAACTTCTGCAGCTGAGTAAACATGGACTTTCGATGGACAGGTAGGCACTCGCTGGTTGCATAAACAACACAGCTTTAAAAAGTGGGCATTGGGAGATGTGTTCTTAGAGTGCTTCGCAGAGGGTCTGTTGCAGACACCCAGATGACCTTTTTCGACCTCTCAGTACTTTCTGCAGTCTGTGTGAAATCTCTAGCAAGGTCGGAACATGAAATACACGCCACTTTATTCTGAAATAGTGATAAAAAATAAGTCAGATGTTAACATCCTAATAGTTCAGAGGGTTTGCTTTGAGCTGAGTTGAGGATGGATGGATCCTGAGATCCAAGAGGTCAGTGCCCCCTCCAGTGGTAAACAAACCACAAAACCCTCCATGTTATCAACTCTGATGTGAGAGCAAAGACACAAATACAGAAACAACCGCAGGGAGACACAGAACAACACAACACAACACAAGGAGATGTAAACTACCTCAAAGAACAAAAACACACAAAAGGAGAAGCTCTGTCCCGGCCTGACACCGGCACCTCCTGTTGTCTGAGTGGCTCGTTCTGCTCAGGACTCTGGGAACCATCTCCCTATTGTTTAAACCCCTGTGTGTGCAGATGTTTAAATGCGTCCAGCGTCACAGCAGACCGCCTCATTTGTCCGGCAGCCGCAGCAGGAAGGTCCACACGGACCCGCTTCTGGGGAAGCCCTTCATCTGCCGTCTGGGTCTCCAGGTCTGACTTTGGATGCTGTACTCCAGGGTCATGGTCCTGTTGAGCGTGAGCGCAGAGTCGCCTCTTATCACCGCCGTGAAAAGCGAGCCTTTGCTGTTGGCGAAGTGTCCGGGCAGAGACGACCACTGGCCCGAGCGCAGGCTGTAACAGTCCATCAGGCATCGGAGGAAGTCGTCCGACGGCCCGTTCCTCATCACGTAGAGGTTGTCCCTGTGGCCGACCACGCAGTGTCCGTAGCTGTGGTGCCGGATCAGCGTGGTCACCAGCAGCCACGCGTCCTTCTCCGGCGCGTACTCGTAGATCTCTGTGGTCTCCATCGGCCTCCACAGGCAAACAAATATCCTGCCCATGGCCGTGGTGCAGGCGGCTCCCGCCGCCGGTCGAGGCAGGTGAGCAGCGAACTCCCACCTCCCAGACTTGACCTCGTAGGTCTCCACTGACGACATCACCGTTCTCTCGCACTCTCCTCCGACGGCGTAAAGTCGACCGTCCGCGCCCACGAGGCTGAGGTTGTACCGCGGCTGCGCCGGACCCACGGTCCTGCTCCAGCTGTTGTCTTCAACACTGTAGCAGAAACAAGCGTCCACCACCTGCTTCTGGACCCGGTGAACTCCTCCCACGACGTAGAGCTTGTTGTCTAGGACGGTGACGCCGGCCATGGACGTGCTGGCCTCCGGTGGCAGATCGCACAGCACTTCCCAGTGGTCCGCGCTCTCATCCAGGTAGCAGATTGTCCTGGAGGCAGCATGCACCGTTTCCTCGGCGCCGCAGGTCACGTGCGCCCCCACGGCCACGAACGCACTCCGGCTCAAGGACTCCACGTAGCGGATCAGCTCCGGCGGCAGAGCTCTCCTGGCGTCGGCCTCCACGTCGGCGTACACGTCTCGGATGAAGAGCGCGGCAGCGTGGCGGAGGTCCATGAGGCCGAAGGTGGCGGCCGTGTGATACATCAGCAGGCAGTTGTCAGAGTCGATCAGGTCAATGAGATGCTTGGTGAGGCCCCCGGCCTGAAGAAAGGCGGCGCATTCAATGGCTTCAACGAGGTCGTCGGCGTCCAGGACGGGCGCCTGCCCCCGCAGCACCGACAGGGTGATGAGGAAGCCTCGCGCCCGCAGGCCCTTCAGGTGGATCTCCCGCTGCCGACACTCTTTCATGCCAGAGCGATACAGCGCTTGGAAATAGTCACAGCTCTGAACCAGCAACGTCTTCTCCTCAGAGAAGTGCGTGTCTCCCACCACCACCGTTAGTTTAGCCGAGGCCGGATCAGCGTGCGTTCCTCGCTCGCCGCTGTCACTGCCGCCGCTGGGCACCGACATCGTGAATCCTCCAAAAAAGATCCCCCGCGAGAATTACACAAAAATCCTGGCGAGGAGCTGGACAGAGGAGGCAGCAGGAGTCTGCTCCAGTCCTCAGGCAGGGTCGCTTCTCTCACAGCTTCCAAAATAGAAGCAGCTAAACATAGCAGGGAACAAATGACCTGACTCATTCATGCTGCCAGCTGAAGGGCAACCAGTGGAAACACAGAGTGCTGCTGCAGGAGTCACTAGAAATAGGCAACTGTGAATGAAGTGGTCGTCTCTTCTCAACCCTCGAAATACATGCAATTTAAAGTGTGACATTAAGGTGGGGATTTGTATTTTCTTTGTGAGTTCAGATCCATTTGTTTTTCTCTGCAGAACAGCAGCAGTTTTCGTGTTTGTATCTTGGAATCAGTTCTGTGTGGCTCGATCTCTTTTCCCTCTCATGTAGTGAAAGGAGGGGCTGACCTAGATTTGGGTTCACTGGGGCAAATGTAACACAGCAGGTCATGTGACCCGACCGCTGTGTCCTCAGTCAAAACAACCCAGCGGTTTGTGAGCATTTGGTGGGAAGAAGGTTTGATCGGTGTCCAGCTGCAGGTGCTGCTTTGCTTCAAGAACAAACAAGGACCAAACAGGCCTGAAGTACATGTTAATGACGTATCTGATAATCTGTTCATTGGATTCAGTTCCAGTTGATGCTATTCTTTTTTATTCAGAGCAGATGTTGAATCAGTGTGATGACTCGACAATGACTCAACATCAGCTGACTGTAAGCTCTTAAGCTAAAATGCAAAAAATGGTCTTTGTGCTGCATTAATAAATCCACATTCATGCTGCTGCTTCACTACTCAGGTCCTATCGTCGTTTTACAAGATTATTTATTTACATTATGCAACGCTCTCACAAATGTAACTCACATATAAGGCTGCAAAGTAGAGACAGATAAACAACACAAATCTGCCTGAAATAATAAGATGAGAGAAGAGGAAAATGTGTAATCGAAGGTTCAGGTATGTTGGTCAATTGCTTAAATTGATAAACTGCAAAAGTTAAAAATGAAAGATCATCTGTGTTGCAAGTGGGTTTATTAAGAAGAAAAATAATCATCCTGACAAATGCATTTTAATAGTAATGATGTATTTCGTTTTATTATTATTATTATTGTTATTTTAATTGCGTGGTTACTATGAAGCCTCTATTCTCCCGAATGAGCCGCGGCACTGCCGCAGTGACCCCACCAGGATCATTGCGCTGGACCTGCTGGTTAAAATAGTCCGTGTGATTTTCCGTTTTTCGGGGCTTGTTTTTCATGGTAGCGATGAAAAATCCACACATCAGCTCGTGCCACCAACCTTTACCCGGTGAACGACGCAAAGCGCCAGATTGTCTTGTAGCTTTGCGTTTCCCAGTGTCGGTCGCGCGGAAGGATCTATTTGCTGTTTGTAAATATTGGCCGAGGCGGACGGTGCGGAGCGGCACAGTGGCGCGTTTCTTTGGACGCGCGAGCGACTTGAACGTTGTTTCTCGTTAAATGGCTGAATTCTCCGTGGCTTCGACCCGTCTTTCCGTCTCTTTTCGTCAGTGAGCAGGGCCGCGGTGTCCGCTCTCCTTCGGATCTGTCGGTCGAGGGTTGGTGGAGTTTGTCGGCGTTTTGTGGGACTCTGCGGCACCATGCTGCTCTCCAAACTGGGCTCGTTGTCGCACATCTCGCCCAGCGTGGACCTGCCGGCGAAGCTCCAACTGCAGCAAGGTACGGGCAGCACGCGGGGTTCTGGAGAACCGCAACGCACCCGACCGACACCACATTAATGCACCGCTAACCGACCACAACCTATTGTGTAATCGGGTCACCGGCTCTGCCGGCCACACAACACAACACAACACAACGTAACACGTGTTCCGGCTGTGAACGGCTTAACCGGCGAAGACGACCAAAACTAACCGCCATTTTCTTGGCTTTATTGTCACAGTAACGGCTTTGTTTGTTGACGTATTGAATGAAATCTGAAACACCACGTGCATTAAATTGAGCCCATAATATCAGAACCACAGAACTTCACATTAGACAACACAGAACTATCTTAAATCTAGTGTTTGTAGTAAATAAGTGGAAATAAATTTTGACTTTATACATTTTCCATCCACTGTGGTTAAACTGGTTTAGAAATCTTCATAATCCCTGCAATATGTTGTCATCCCGTAATAATTAACAATGTTGTCCGTTCATTTATTCTTTATTTGTGTTTAGAGAATATTGCAATTATTTGCCTATAATCGTTTATATGAACGCACGCAGTGATTTATTGACTTTCGGTATTTTCTTGGCCTATTTCCTATGAGTATATTTATTTAAAAAAAAAAACGTGTGCAATGTTGTTATCTGTGGGTATGAAGAAGTAGAAAGACAAAGACCAGAGTGAAGCTTTCTTTTGGGGTTGATTTTGGCTGTTCGGTGTCGTTGTGTAAAATTAAATGGGTTTTTCTTTTGTTTTTTGCAGCCAAACAGGAGAAGCAGCCATTTGAGAAGCTGTACCGGCTCGGTTCAGTGCTCGGCAGCGGAGGGTTCGGCACCGTCTACTCTGCTGTCCGCGTGGCCGACGGGCTGCCGGTAAGAGCCGGGGTCCGCTTTGTTTACGTCCCACCACATGGCCGCAGCGCGTGGTGTCAGTTTAAACGCGGCGCAAGGCAACGTTTCCGGCCCGGACCTTCAAAATAAAACCTCATCTACTCTTTGTCAAGTAGCTAATAAAACCACATGCCACAGGTCGGGTTTAGTCTTTTAAAGGTATTACATTAATGAATCCTCATTTTATCATAGTAATTTCTATATGTAAATAATATGAAATCCCAGAATAAACAACTTGTCTTTGATATAAAATTAGACAAACCCACAAGTGAGGCGCTTGTGAAATATGTTTTGACTTTTAGTTAGAAAGATTACTTCCTGTTCCATTCACGTACCTTGACTAACCTGACGCAGAGCAGTTTAAATGTACCATGTGGTCTTTGTTTTGACAAAGAGAGCAGCGTGTCTGTACCTTTTTACTTGACACACTTGAATAATCTGGCTGTTACGTTTTGGGAGCAGGAAGTAGTTACACATTTCATCCTTTTCACACGATTTTCCAAAATCTGGAGGGGAAAAAATCTATATAATTCAACTAATAGATGTTTGGAGAGGATGCAGCAAATAAGTGCAACCAATCTATTGTTAAATTTCTAGTGACTTTATTCTAACAATATTTGTGTACATGGAGGTTGTGTTAATGTTTCTTTCTTTTGGTGCAGGTGGCTGTGAAGCATGTGTGCAGGGACAGAGTCACTGAGTGGGCGTCGCTGGTGAGATTTACCTGTAGATTAACATTGTTACACAAGACTTATTAGCACTTTGGCTGTTGTTGGTTTGGTGGTTTTCCATCATTAATAATAAAAAAGACCTGTAGTATAAATACCGAATTGACTCAATTAATGTAACATCAACCATTCTATAATATTCAGTAGTCACTAGCGTTAATTCACTTTTAACATGTATTTTTTTGTTTTTTCCTCTTTCAGTGTGGCACAGTGGTTCCTCTGGAGATTGTGCTGTTAAAGAAGGTGGGGGGAGCGTTTAGCGGTGTGGTTCGGCTGTTGGACTGGTGGGAGCGAGGGGACGGGTGGTTGATCGTGCTGGAGCGTCCAGAGTCGGTGCAGGACTTGTTTGACTACATCACAGAACACGGTGCCTTGGAGGAAGCGGCAGCACGTGGCTTCTTTCTGCAGGTGCTGGAGGCCGTGCGTCATTGTTACAGCTGTGGAGTAGTCCATCGAGACATTAAGGACGAGAACCTGCTAGTGGACCTCAGGACTGGAGAGATTAAACTCATAGACTTTGGGTCAGGGGCCTTCCTCAAAGACACAGCATACACAGAGTTTGATGGTGAGTCTGGTCAACAACAGTTTTATGACTGCACAAACATTTTTTTTCTAAGAAAATTGTGGGGGTTTGTTTATGTCTTTTACCGTGTGACAGTCTCTATCTCTGGACAGCTGATATATCAGCTGCTTTCTCATGACGATGAGCCCTGTGTGATGTGGAGGTGTTGATTTGGTTTGCCACTTCCTGCTGGGGTTTCCCCCATTACAAACCTTCGCAGCACACACTGATGTACTGAACCTGTGGGATTTGGTTCAGATGGCTGCAACGGTTCCTATTACATGCTTCAGTCAGATCACTGTTACATATATAAACACTGGTGCTCTGCCTCTTTTCTTCCAGGTACACGGGTTTACAGTCCTCCAGAGTGGATTCGGTTCCGTCGGTACCATGGACGCTCAGCCACAGTGTGGTCGCTTGGCGTGCTGCTGTATGACATGGTGTGTGGGGACATCCCATTTGAGCAAGACGAGGAGATACTGAGAGGACAGATTTACTTCAGACGGAAAATCTCTACAGGTCAGTCTGAATATGTCATAGTCTACATTGATTGATTGGGTGGGTGGTTGTGTGTGTTGCTGACCAGAATTTGGTCTTCCATGTTGCAGTTAGATTGTTTTTGTTGTGACTCTTTTTTTTCCATCTTGCTTGTCACAGAGTGCCAGCAGCTGATTGGCTGGTGTCTGAGCCAGCAGCCATCAGACCGGCCAACCCTGGAGCAGATTCTCATCCACCCGTGGGTGATAACCTCCAATGGACAGCAGGCGGACAGTGGTAGCCTCATGCTCCACTCTGTTACAGCTGATTCATCATCTTGCTCCTCTACCCCTAATGAGGAAAGCCTCTGAAAAATACATCTGCCAGGATTTTTGGGTTGGACTTGACTGAATGTTCTCCCAGTTCTCTGGGCTCATTTGGAATTCCTTTTTTTTTTTTGGATTTTTTTTTTAAACTCTTGATGGAGCGGGTCCCCGTCATAGTTCATGAGAAAACCTTAGAAAACCAAAAAACTTGTTTGTTTTACATTCTGTTCAGTTCCAAAGTGCCTTGAGCTCAAAGCTGCTGTGAGCAAAGTGCTACAGTGGGAGTCAGCGTCCCCTGCAGTAATGAGTTGATGTGTTTTGTTTATTTAAGGAAACAGTTCCAACCCAAAGAGATCTCATGAAAAGGTAAATAAAAATATAGTTCTATCTCAACTAGGTTTAATGCTGGTGAATTCAACCCTTTAGTTTCTTTTACAATGAATGTCTTCATTTATGTTGGCAATTTAATCCCCACTATGGTTTTAGGCCACTTGTATGCAAATACAGCAACACCAGACCATCTAAGGTTTGGAACAGTTTTATATCAAAATGACAAGTTGTAAAAATGTCAGAAATTTCTCTGAATCTTAGGAACACCCGAAGCAACTAAACCAGAGGTGTCCAACATACATAGTAAGGGTGAAGGATTCAAACAGCAGCTGTTTTTTTGTTGCATCACAATTTCAAACTCTGCTGGCATCTGCCATGAGTAGGTTTCTAAAGCTTGGAGTTTGAGTATTGCCATTACTGTCTTATGCACAATAAATATAAAGCCGCTTCAATCAGTGTTTGCTTACATTCAATCAAAAGACTGGAAACTCGTATAACACTTGGTCATCTGCTTTTCTATGTCCCTAAGGGTTTATTTTATTTTTTTCACCTGCAGTTTGTCAGTAAAAAACAAAGTGAACTTTGCAAACAAAGTCATCTGGTGAAATTCAACTATCTCAAAAAGGGTATAAAGCACTGAGCAGTCAGACTAATGTTTCCTTCAATATTTATGCTGAACAACTTCACATGTACTGTAGTAGCATTTGTGGAACAGCTTGTTTCTTTAAACCTCACTCTTTTTCTAACGTCTAATAAGTTTCACCTATTAATGTGGTGTTGTACTTACGCATGGAACATGTTATTAGACCTGAGTCTTTGTCCATGGTACATCAAAACTTTTTCTTTCATGCTTTAACTTTTAAACTGGTTAAAATTAAATTCAGATTTTAAATCAGAATTGGTCAATAACAAACAGATTTTGCTTACCGCACCAATGTGTCTCTTCTCAGGTGTCAGATGAACATGATTTCTCAAAACCTTCTCGCGAGTCTCTGGTGTAAAATGCACAGTCAATGCAAATATTTAGTTGTGTATTTTGAACGTGTATATATTTTTGTAGATTTTAAAATTGTATTTACTAAGAGACCTCATCCTGTGTTTGTCTAACCTTAAATGGTTTAACGGGTTCAGTTTATTTTTTTTGGTTTGAATTTTAACAATTTCTGACTTTTGTTTCATGTAATAGTTTGGCATTTTGAAATGAAAGGAAATGTTTTTTCACAGTTTTCATATTAAATGTTTTGTACATAAAATTATTCTCTTCACGTGCGTCATTAGGTCATCATAACCTACCTATGAGCATGTTTAAAAAAAGTCATTCACTTAATGAACATCTCACAAGCAATGTTTAAGTGTATAAGAACATGTTAATACAATGTACGAATGAACAATGTGCACATAATTTTCCAAAACGTTATTTCAGTTGACATTAAAATTAATGATGGGCCAAAATAATAGAACAATGTTTTAATATAAATGTACTCCAGTATGACTTAACCTCCCACCATGACCATGGTAATAAACATGACAGTAGAACTCTAACTAGAAATGATACAATCATACTATATACTGTACTAAAATAATACTATTTTACTTGGTAAAAGTTCAATTATTGGCTGAGCTGCTGAATTGGATTAAATTTGACTGAACAGGGAGGAGGACAACTGAATTGTTCCAGCCGTTTATTTGATCATTTTATATTTTTATATTCAATTCAATTCAGTTATTTATTTATATTGCGCCAAATCACAACAAGGTTATCTCAAGGCACTTTACAAGGTAAGTTTACAAAGACCTTACACAACTAAACCCAACAAATCCCACATACAACAAGCCTTTTATTACAATTTATATTATATTTATCCTACAACTTAAATATAAATTAAATAATCCAATTTCCAGTATGAGCAGTTTTGCATCTGCATAATTTATGTATTTCTATTTTAATAAAACCCATTAACGTAAATGGGTCTGGGTTCAGCTTCTTCTGCGCCATCATGTTGTCTGTAATGGGAGCATAATAATAATAATAATAATAATAATAATAATAATAATAATAATAATAATGGAAGGAGAATAATAAGAATCATTACTGCACCAAGACTTTAATCTAATAATGTTTATAATTATTAAGCAATTGTTTTGCAAACTTCATTTTTATCAGAATGAATTTACTTTTAGTTTAGGTTAATTATAATTGTTCTAAAAAATAAAATAAAATAAATGGTCTTCGTATATTAAATAGATTCTTTTGGCACAAACGAAACCTTTATGATTTTCCGTTCTCACAGCGGGTTGCTTCATTTTGAACAGGCGCTGCGGGGACAGCTCTCGCCTGGGGTCCTTCCATCGGACAACACAACGTGTGGACGGTGAGAGAAGCTTTGCTGAAGTCACATAACAGGGTGATTAGTTACTGTAGATCTATTTACACCCGGTATAAAGCTCAGACAGTCAGAGAATTGTGTTTTCTTGAGCAATTTACGCTAAGCTTTGTCTAAAGGTGTAAAATAACGTTAACGAGTATTCAGCGATCATAATGTGCTCTATAATTCAATTATAGACCATAACATTTTACTTGAGAGTCAGTTTGAGATATTTTAAAGTGCAGTTCAGTAGAATCATCTGATCTAAGTAACCAGACACCAGGGTTAACCAAAGCAGGCATTTACCAGTGTCCATGTGAGTCGTGTGACTGGCCCGTTGCCTGTTTTCCGTGGGAGCAGGAGTTACGATGGGTCGCTCATCCAAAGACAAGCGGGACATTTACTACCGTCTGGCTAAAGAGGAGGGCTGGAGGGCGAGGAGCGCCTTCAAGCTGCTGCAGCTCGACGACGAGTTCGACCTGTTCAAAGGTGAGACTCCGTTCAGTGCTTCTGGCCGTGTCCATCTGCTGTCTGCGTCACTCAACAAGCGCGTCTTTCTTTCCTTTAGGCGTGAACAGAGCGGTGGATTTGTGCGCTGCTCCTGGCAGCTGGAGTCAGGTCCTTAGTCGCAAACTCAGGTTTTGTACTTACATCAATAGTGGTTTCTGTATGCCCATAAAATGATTAAAGGTAAAAGTGTTAAATGCCTTGGTGTTTTCCATGCAGAGGTCAGGAGGAGAAGGGGGAGGAGGTAAAGATTGTGGCGGTGGACCTGCAGGCCATGGCACCTCTGCCTGGAGTCACCCAGATCCAGGGAGACATCACTAAGGTGGGGACATTTAAATTGGTCCTCATTCTCTGCAGAACCCTGACAAAGAACGGTCAAATGCGCTTCTTCTCTGCCAACAACAACATAGGAATGAAGTCATGCCAATCGCTCCTGAATGTCTCTGAATGTTGCTTTTCTCTTCCAGGTGTCAACAGCACAGGAGATCATACGTCACTTTGAGGGGAAGCCGGCCGACCTGGTGGTGTGTGATGGAGCTCCAGATGGTGGGAACCTTGCTTTGTGCCCCACTCTCATCTTGTCTTGCGTCACCTGTGTCTTCCTGCTGTTTTTGTTCCGTCTTCAGGAGTTGTGTCATGTGGTGTTTTTATAGTTACTGGGCTCCATGATGTGGACGAGTACATCCAGGCTCAGCTGCTATTGGCTGTGAGTAGTGAGGCGTTTTTGTATTTACTTGTTGGTGTGTGGTGTCATGCTGATGGATGCTTGTCTTTCAGGCTCTGAACATCACCACACACGTCCTCAAAGGTGGAGGAACGTTTGTCGCCAAGGTGATTCTAACTGTAATTTCTGTCACAGATTAAAAGAACAGCTGACCATGTGTCAGTGTGTTTAATATAAAGCGTTTTTTTCATTTGTGTTTTTATGCTGGTGCTGTCTTCATGTGGAAACACATTAGCCATTGTGGCTAGCTACAGTGTGAACCTGTTGGTGCCTCCTGTGTAAGATGTGACTGCACTAACCCTCACTGTGTCTCAGATCTTCAGGGGTAAGGATGTGACGCTGCTGTACTCTCAGCTGAAGATCTTCTTCAGTGGTGTGACTTGCGCCAAACCTCGCAGCAGCAGAAATTCCAGCATCGGTGAGTGATCGCTACCAGGAGCCAGTCCCACAGCTCGATGCCCCCATTTCTAGTCTGTTTATACATTAAAGAGCTTTATTCCTGACGGTGAATATTAACTCATGTCTGAACTCTACCTGTGAGCAGAGGCGTTTGTCGTGTGTCAGAACTACTCTCCTCCTGAAGGTTACGTCCCCAACATGTCCAACCCACTGCTGGACCACTCCTACAGTAAATATGAGCACTTTTGTGATATTTTTAAGAAATCTGGTCTGCATATGAAAAGCTGTTGTTAACGCAGATGTATATGTGACATGCCTGTGTGACTGAGTTAGCTTTGCTCAGATGGACTCGATACATAAGTAACTTTAATATTAAAGTAACAATAAGGTTCTGGTCTCCAGATGTGGACTTTAACCAGTTAGAGGGTCCGAACCGTGTCATTGTTCCGTTCCTGGCGTGTGGGGACCTCAGTGCCTTCGATTCAGACAAAAACTACCCACTGCAGGTGAGGAGATCCAGCATAGTTTTGATGAACACAAAATGAAAACATGGACGCCTGAAGCTTAGAACTCCAATATCAAACCAAAGTTTTTGATTATATACAAACATTCTGTAAAATCCACTTTTACTGTTGTATTTTCTTCAGCTGGATGCAGATAAACAGTACCAGTACACCCCTCCCACCCAGCCACCTATCTGCCCCCCCTACCAGCAGGCCTGCCACCTTCGCAAAAACAACCTGCTGTCACGAGAGGACGCTTCGTCTATTTGTCCCAGCCAGAGTCAGGATGAGCCAGGGCCCACCTGATGTCATGTCACTGCTGCTGACTGATTCAACAACACATTGAGTAAAGCTAAGAACGTTTTTGGCAGATTTTATGTAAATATTTTTATTAAACATTCTTCAGCAGATTTTAAATTTGAAAAATAAACTTAACTTTTGTCCAACTTAGTCTTTGCATAACGTCTGTATAATCAGGGTTACAGTCTTACTAACCTGTCTTTGCTTGGTTTATATTAAATTTAAGCACTGAAACTTTATTAGTGATTTATAATGTTGCATGTAAACAATATTTACTTGTACATTTATAATAAAATTTGGAATGAAAATTAGCATCGTGCTTTATGCTGCTGGCCAATGGACCATTTGTACTCTCCCTATACTAAAAATGACCATCCTGGTTTAAAGCCTAATTAAATTATTAAAAAAGGTAATACCATGTACAAAATGGTTTAAGCTCTTTAAATTATGTGGACACTTAATTTTCAACTCTGAACATTTCTAAAGCTGCCTTGTAGGTCTAGTGTATGTGATGTTTAAACCTAAAGGAACTGAACGATTAAAAGTCATAGATCAGGAAAAATAGCAAACTTCTCAAATTACTCTGGAAATGTTTTTAGATAACAGTTTATGGTATAGCTGTAAATATTATCTACTGTCATTCAATAAATTACACAAACTACTAAGACTCAGTTTTAGGTACTAGTATCTGTATCAAAACTCACCATCTACAATAGGTCACAACAGTGCCCTCTATTGTTTTCCTATTTATATAGAAAGCCCACTTGTTTGACCTTTTTTATTTGAAGGATGTTCCCTCAAGTTGGTTTGATTAACGAATATTTAGCATATTTTCAACACAGACAAAGGAAAATGTGCTTGTGCCGGATGTTAATTTGTATTGTGCTGGTTTTAACATTACATGACTTAGATTTATTCTTACAGTCTCTAGTGAATCAAACTACAAATCAGTGACTTTTATTATTTAGACATTATCTTGTTCTTATGTATTTAAATAACGAATAAATACAAATAAATGTAAATGGAGTAAATGAAGGCGTAGTGAGTAAGTGTTGTCCTTTTTGTCGCGTGCAGGCCGTTTGTGCGTGATGGCGTCACGGCGCAGCGTAACGTACGCACACAACCTACCGCATTGTTGTTGGGGGAAGAGAAGCTCGGGCGACCGCTGAGCTCAACGACTTCTGACGGCTTCTAAACAGTCCAGTCGACCCAAATTTTCTTCCGTCAGCGTGTAACACCCGGAACCAGCTCTGGATCGCCCTGGATCCCTGTCGAGCAGCCTCAGGTTTTACTCGGTTCAGCGCGAGCCGCCGTTGGACGACCGGACTGAATGTGGATTTAACTACCGCTTCGCTCCGAAGGCCGCGCCGCCATTGCTGCTGTTTTTATAAGCTGAATTCGTGAAAATACTGAGGTAGGTCCAACCTCACGCCAGCAAACAATCTCCAAGGTTCACTATCTGCAGTCTGGACAGGTTGAAATCTACATCCAGCGCGCGCCGCTCTAAAGAAAGGCCAACTTTTTCAGTCGAGACTGTTTCTTGTTGTGCTGTTCGCCATATTTCCTCCCCCTCCGCTTTAAGTAACGTTAGCAGGCTAACGTTAACCGCTAGCCCCGTCGCTGGACGGAGCGTCCTGGAACGCCTGAACCGCGGCCGGAGAGGCCGCCGCCTGGTGGGGGTCACCGCCGGCCCGGGGTCTCATTTCCACCACCATGTTCGGGGCTCACGCTCAGGTGGACTGGGTCAGGCACAGACCGAGGTTCGGGTAGAGCGGAGCTCCGCTAGCCGCTGGTGGGACTCTGCCTCAGTTAGCTAGAGAGCAGCTGACATGCAGCAGCAGGCGTCTTTCAGCGGCTCCTCTTGGACCAGCTGAGCCGCCCGGAGGCTCGCTGTGGACGGTGTAACGTTAGAGGGGGAGCGCCGCACGCCTTTCATTCATGCAGTGAACTCTATCATTCTCAGTTTCCGCCCCCTGTAGTTTCACTCACTGGGTTGTTGCTCTGTGATATGAAAGGTCTACAAAGCTTCCTACTTAACAGTAGTGCGTGACTGGAGCTTCAACTCACTGTTGGATTGTTGCTGCTGTGTACTGCCATTTTCTCATTTTTATTGTAGTCAGTGAGATGCTGTGTCTCTAAAGCGTCTAAAAATAGTGATCAGACAGTTGCAAGGTGACTTTCAGTTGTTCAGTTGTTCAGTTCACGTTCGTGAAAGCAATTTGAGAAGCTGGCAAACAGTTTTATTGCCCACGTTCTACATATGAAGGCGAAAAATCACTAGTCGTTCAGTTATCAAAGTAGTTATATGAAAGAGTTGAATCATTGCCACTGTTGAGAACTCCTGTACTGACATAGCAGAGATTAGAATCAAGTGCATGTGCAAAAGCAGGGCCTCTCAGTTTGGTGCATTTTGGAGCTGCTTTTTGCATTTTGTATTTATCTAATACTTCCAATGATACTACTATAAACAGTGGTGTAAAGTTACTTTGTCGGCTTTCTTTGACTGAAGGTTGGAGGAAGTGGTGGCATCCTTGTGTAAACACATTAACCCCATGACATTGTTTCTGCAAGGCAGCACTAAGGCTTAAACTGTTAATCATTTATGTAGTTTGTTGGATCCTCCACAAAATGTTTCTCTGTTGATTTTCACTTCACTTATTAACATAAAACAGTCAGATTTTACAGGATACCATCAGAGGTTTGCCAATGACACTGTTTCATTTATTTGGTTTTTAGGTCTCCAATAACTTCAATATGAAGAAAAAAGCTCGAAATCAGCGTCTGTCAATGCTGAAAAGGGAGTCGTCTCCCATCAAGCCGTCTCCCAACCGAGAGACCTTGACGTACGCACAGGCTCAGAGGATGGTGGAACTAGAGGTGGACGGCCGCGTGCACCGGCTGAGCATCTATGACAAACTGGACGTTATATCTGATGATGACCCCACGGCTCAGGAGATCATGGAGTGCAACAGCAACAAGGAGAACAACGAGAAGCCCCAGCAGGTCCTGGTGCGCTCTGTGCGCCTTAAAAACAATCAACAGAAGAAGAACGCAGCACTCATAGCCTCACACGGAGGCAGCGGCACTCATAGTAGTACCAGTGGCCTGTTGGAGCCAAAGGTTAAAATAGTTGAATACAATCTGCCGGTAGTTCCGAAGAGGCCGGTGCCGTATTACAAATACACAGAGAAGATGGCAGAGGACCTAGATGAGGAGGTGGAATATGACATGGACGAGGAAGACTATGCCTGGCTAGAAAACATCAACGAGAAGAGGAAGAGCGAGGGCATCAGTCAGGTGTCGCACAACCTGTTTGAGTTTCTCATGGACCGCTTTGAGAAAGAATCCTATTTAGCCACTCAGGGTCAGAGCGACATGCAGTCACTGGTGGATGAGGATGCTGTTTGCTGCATCTGCATGGACGGAGATGGTGCAGACAGTAACGTCATCCTCTTCTGTGACTCCTGCAACATTGCTGTTCATCAGGAGTGCTACGGTGTTCCTTACATCCCAGAGGGCCAGTGGTTGTGTCGTCACTGCCTTCAGTGTCCGTCACGACCGGCTGAGTGTGTCTTCTGCCCTAATAGAGGTGGAGCTCTGAAGAAGACGGACGATGAGCGCTGGGGCCATGTAGCGTGTGCTCTGTGGGTCCCTGAGGTTGGCTTCTCTGACACGGTTTTTATCGAGCCCATTGATGGCATTCGTAATATCCCACCAGCACGATGGAAGCTCACTTGCTACCTGTGCAAGGAGAAAGGCGTGGGCGCGTGCATCCAGTGTGACAAAATCAACTGTTACACCGCCTTCCACGTCAGCTGCGCTCAGAAAGCTGGTCTCTACATGAAGATGGAGCCTGTCAAAGAGGTAACATCGTCCGGTGCCGCCACCTTCTCTGTGAAAAAGACGGCCTACTGCTGCAGCCACACGCCGGATGGTTGCGACCGCTGGCCACTCAACATCTACGAGGAACCACATCGGAAAAATGGAGCCTGCCACAAGAGGACCGACAAGAGGGGGAAGGCCCGGGCCAGAAGTTGTCAGAAGAAGAAGAGTAAGAGAGTGGAGCCTGCTTCAGAACCAGAACCTGAGGCAAACACCAACTCTGGGCCCAGCATCACTGCTTCAAGGTACATAAGTAGACTTTCAGATTCAGCCACTTTAGCTGTAAGTCATAACATTGAGGGTTGCAGTTTGTTACAGATATAGAGACAAAAGCCTTTATAGACTGAGGGTTGTGTTTTTGCTTTGGTTCTGTCCTCACGATGCCAAATGTTACGAATTGATTTTATTAACTAACATCTTCTACGGTTTCTCTGTTCCACAGCTTCGATACCATTCTGAACCAGGTGGCAGTTCAAAGGAAGCGTCCATTCGTCGAGCGAGTGCTGAGCTACTGGGTTCTGAAGAGGCAGTCGAGGAACAACGTGCCGCTCATCCGCCGGTTGCAGGCGACCCCTCAGCCGCCCAAAGCCAAGCAGATGGTGTGTGTTGCTGACACACTAGCTTCACACAGTAGAGCATTATCCTTTAATTTAGGCCGTAGTACTGAAGTAAAGGCTTTGTGTTTCTTCTAGGACCGTGTGGAGACAAACCAGGCACTGAAAGAACAGCTGAAGGAGTGGCATCGTCTTCGCCATGACCTGGAGCGAGCTCGTCTTCTTCTAGAGCTCATCAGGAAAAGAGAGAAGCTGAAGAGGGAGGAGGTAGAGTTCTTTCAGCATCTACTCTATTTTTAAATTAGAGCTGTTTCTTGGATATGTAATATTTTTCCATCCACCTCACACATAATCACAGGACTGTAGCCAAACATTTTTACTCTAAACTCCCTCTGAGCTCAGCTTACGTTACATAACTTAGAGGTTAATTGTTTTGCTTTAAGCTAATTGAATTAGGGTAATTATTCATTGTGGTGCTTTTGTCCTGTGTTCTTTCATCAGATGAAGCTGCAACAGTCGGTGCTGGAGGTACAGCTGACCCCATTCAATATTCTGCTGAGAGCTGTGCTCAGTCAGCTACAGGAAAAGGACCAGTATAGCATCTTTGCTCAGCCTGTCAGCATCAAGGAGGTCAGCAACCAGTTGTTGTTATTATCCTGACCCTTAGCTTTCTTACTATCTGCCTCAAGCAAATGAAACAATAAGGAATGTGTGTAATAAATGTGAACGTCTGAAACAGCATCTGATGTCTCACCCTTGTCCCCTGCAGGTTCCTGATTATCTGGACCACATCAAACACCCAATGGACTATTCTACCATGAGAAAACGCATTGACGCTCATAATTATAGAAGCCTGGAGGAGTTTGAAGCCGACTTCAACCTCATAATTTCCAACTGCATGACCTACAACGCCAAGGACACATTCTTCTACAAGGCAGCTCAACGGATGCAGGACCACGGAGGATCCATCCTCCGCAGGGCCCGTCGCGAGGCTGAGAGGATAGGCTTTGACTTCCCCAGCGGGCTGCATCAGCACGAAGCCCCAAAGTTGGAGGCCCCTCCCCCCTTCTCTTGGGACGATGGTAGGTAGACAGTTATATACATGCTGGTAACTACCTGTAAAATCGCACAACAACTTAAGGTTGTGTGTTAGATTTAGAAATGAGAATTTGCAGTTGATATTTGACCAGTGACAATAGGTAGAGATGTAAAGGTAATGGTGTGATGTCCTTTTCTCTATTAGTGGACCGCCTGCTGACCCCCGCCTACCGCCAGCTAACCCCTCTCGAGGATCAGCTGAAGGAGCTGCTGGAAAAGCTGGACCTGAGCACCGCTATGAAGCACAGCCCCTCGCGCAGCAAAAGGCTCAAGCTGCTTAAGAAAACCATCATGGAGGTCCGCAGTGAGATTAGCCTGAAGCAGTCCCTCCCAACACCACCGCCCACATCGCCAGAGTCCAGCTCGACCCCAGAGTCGGAAGAGAAGCCAGTACTCGACCCTCCAGCAGAGCCCTGTACTCCACAAGAGAAGAACTCCTTACATCCACCATCCTTAGATCTACTAAATGCACCGCTCAACAACGTATCCGGCAGCTCAGAACTGCCCCCTGTAACGCCCACCACACCCAGCGCAGACCAGACTCCCATGGAGCTTGATGGTGACACGTCTACCTCAGTACCCCACGTCACCTCGGATGGTCACACCCCGAACCCACTGCTTTTTAACGGAGACCTCGCCACTGAAACCTCTAGCACCTGCAACCGACGAACAAACATCCTCTTCCGCAAGTCCAAGAGTGCCAGCCCACAGAAACCAGCCAAGGCCCAGGAGGTCCCCGCAGGTTCACCGCCCCCCCTCGGGGCCAAGACCTTCCTATCGGTGGTGATCCCTCGGTTGGAGACGCTTCTTCTGCCGAAGAAAAGAACCCGCAGCAGCAGCGCCGATGGTGAGGAGGACGAGGGAACGCCAGTAAAGCGACTTGGCACAGGTACTTATTTAGAATTTTTAGAGGAATCATAAGTATATTTTCAACAGTACTATTAGGTCGTAAGGCACATTCCTATTCTTCTGTTAAGGGATGCCAAATGGTTTTGTGATGGAGAAGAAGGAAACCTCACCGCCACCTCGCCTGCTGGAGCCTCGCCGCCGCTGTGCCTCGGAGTCAAGCATCTCTTCCAGTGGAAGTGTTCTGTGTGGCTCAAGGTGAGGTCTGGAAAACATCCAGAGCCACAAAGTGTGTTTTGAATCCTGATTTGATAGATATGTACGTCCAACCCATAACAGCAGCTCTGCCAATAATGTGATGTTTACAACACTATAATTGTTCAGTTTTTTACTTGAAGCTGTCAGAAATGTAAAAATTGAAATGGAAGGATCAATTATCATCTTTTAAAAAACTATCATCTTTTAAAACCAAAACTCCTAAGGATTGTCTGGTCTTTTTCAGCACTGTCATAGTGAATAAAAGTGGTAAAGGGCGACCGGCAGCTGCTCGACGGAGCACTGTGGACGACAAAAGCACCCTGATGACCTGTGTAGAGAACGGGGAGTTCACGAAAGCTGCTAAGATCTCCACAGGTGAGCAGAGCGGTGCATGTTTGTGTGTGTGTCCGGTCCGAGTCTGCATGACATGACATGACATGGCATGGCTGCGCTTTGAGTCTGTCTGCTGAAGACATTTAATAAATCTGTGTACAATAACCGCCTTGTTTTTCTGTATCTCTCCTGTTTTTACATCACTTTCTTAACTGTAAGAACAGTTTTATCTTGAATGTCCAGGGTTTTGATGTTCAAGTACTTGACGATAACCATTTACTCCCACATCACCACATTATTTACTTTGCTGGTTGCTTTAAGATGCAGAGGAGAAATTTAGAAAACTAATGAAGGACAATTTATTCATAGATTATCCATTTCATGCTCATAACTAAGCCTTGACTCAAACTATTTTAGTGCTAGTCTATATGTCTTTGGTTCATGTAAGGAGGCTTGATTTAACTGAAGCAACTGTTTTACTCAAGTACACAATTAGTGTCCCTACATTTCAGAGCTCCACCTGGTGGATATATTCAGTGACTGGTTTTCTGAAGAATCAATAGGAAGAATCGAGAAAGATCAAAATGTGAAACTAAAACACAACAGCTTCACATACACTCTGAATGATATCAATATATCTGATGGATGTGATGTTGTTCATACAGGTTTAGCTTGGTTGCTGGAGAATAAAAAATGTCTGGGTTGTCATTCTCTGTTCTACGTGTATGACTGAATGTTTGGAGTCATTTCTGCTGTTATTCTTGCATATACGCGCCCCACATTAGACCTAGACATTCTGCGTGCCCCAAATGCTTCCAGAAGTAACAATAGTTGACTTGTGCAGCCTTTGCTCTTACTAAGACAAACTGAAGCAAGCACCTCCCTCCAGTGCTCGTCCCTCTTGGTTGATGTTGCATGAACCATAAATGGACATGATCAGTCAGAAGACGCTGTGTCCATCTGGAAGTCCTTTTGCTGACTGGACGTCACTGGTTCCACTTTGCACAAGACATCGTTTGCATTTGCACACTCACTTTCTTTCACATATAGTGACATGGTTGGCTGCCATGAAGAACAGAACAGAGGTGAGGAGGATTTCATGACAAAGTACAGTAAGAAAACCACTCGTCTGTCGATCCTTAAGGCCAATCTACATCCCCATAGAAAACCATGAGGCATCTGAATTATTTATTACTGTGAAACAGCCACTCATCAAGACGCTACTAACAGTTTTTTAAAGGTACTCTTTAAAAAACGAGGGTGTGTTCAGCCTCCCGTGTGCCTGGCCGTGTGTTCAGACTGGTTGTGCTCTCTGTTTGTTGCAGTGAATCCTTCATAACTTGCTTGTCGTTGTTCCTGTAGAGGTGTGGAAGCCCACCGCTGCTTCTCCATTTGTTCTGGAGCCTCTTAAACTAGTATGGGCTAAATGTAGTGGATTTCCCTCCTTCCCTGCCCTGGTGAGTGAGTGCTAGTCCCCTCTATGTCTCATTACCCATCAGCCCCTCTGCCATCGTGTGTGCCGTAGCTCGTGATTTGTGCTCACAACCATGCAGGTACTTTGAGCTGGCCGACCGTGGACTGCTTGGTGTGTGTGGAGTCTGCTGTTTCGCTCAGAGCGTTTCCAGCTCGACTCGGCCTTGCATGCTTGTGTCTGTGAGTGGGGGCTTCTTCTCTGCAGCAGCTGCCACCAAGATTTGTTCCACGCTGCCGACGTGAGGAAGCCGCCTCCCTAACTGTCCAGCCCTCTGTGGTTTTTGGTCTTCGCAGATTGTGGACCCCACACCGCGGAGGATGCCGTGTCAGCACAACGGGGTGGAGGTTCCCCAGCCGCCACGGGACGTTCTCAGACTCGGAGAGCGGATGCAGTTCAGGTCCGCAGAGAAACTCTTCCTCGTCCACTTCTTCGACAGCAAGCGCAGCTGGTGAGCAACTCTGCTGGGCCGGGCCAGACGACGGTCAGGGGCCCCAGGAAAGTTCATAAAATGCATGGAAAGTAATGTAAAGAGTCTAAAATACCCCCAACAAAAAGATTCCATGTCAGCAAATGCACAGGTTCATACACAGATGCTCACACGGTTATATTTAAAGCTGCACTTGAAAGCGCTGTGGTGTGAAGTTGTCCCAGCAGACACTGTGTCAACACCTGCTGACTGTCTCCTCTCTCCTCAGGCAATGGCTTCCTAAGGGCAAGTTGGCTCCTTTTGGTGTCAACCAGACGGTGGACAGGCTCAAGCTGACGGAGGCTCGCACCTTCCATGTCCGAAAAGCTGTGCGGCTCGCCTTCGACAGAGCCATGAACCACATGAACCGTGTCACTGGCAAACTGGAGCCGCGCGCAGACCTCACACTCTGATCCCTCAACCCGCCCCTCCTCTGAAAATCTCACACAATCCATTTCTTCACTTTGACCTTTTAGAGCCATCTTTTAAAAAACCACCAACACAGGGACACTTCAGTTTCTGCCTCATGCGCACAAAAATCAAGTGTGCACACACTTATATTTTCCATTTCATGTAAACTGGAACCAGATCATTTTCTTTCCTCCCTGAATATCTGCCTTGACCTTTGTCTGAAATACTGTAGCTTGCGACGGCTATCTTGTTTTGTCAAAGAGCTATGCAATGAAAACGACTCGGTTAGCGGGTGCTAGAGGGCAGAAACAAAACTTGTCTGGCTGCGAGGACTCGAAAATCATATGTCCGAACCCGCTGAATGTGTCAGAGTTTGACCTCCGACCTCTTTAAATGTGCTGCAAGTCTGCTGCAACAATCTCACTGCCATGAAAATGTCCATCAGTTTGTGTGTGAGACGGCAGCAGCTCCTGTAAATATCCTGTACAAGGCCTGACACTAATTTATTCACACGCTCAGTTTGTTTTGGTACATGGTATTCAGATATTTATACAGTCGGAGGTGATGATCCACGTCGGCACTGGTGGTGTCGGTGTTTCTGCTGGTGCTATCTCCACAGAGAGAAAAAACAAACATGCATACTGTACTGAACCTTTTTATTTCAAGTCTTTTTTACAGTTTTTGTAAGTTATTAAGTTCTCAAGCTTCAAGTTCTCTCGTCTGGCATTAATTTTTTTGCGTGAATGTTTTTACTGGACTACATCTTTTTTTTTGTTTGTACATATTTATATAAAATCTATATAGAAACTGTTAAAGTTTAAAATGCCTGAAGTGCATCATTCACACCAAAACCAAAAAAATATGCTGCCCACAGGTTTCTCACTAATGTCTGTTCTTCCTTTTTTTTTTTTTTTTTTTAATGTTTGTGTTTTGCTGGTTTTCGGCCTTCTTTTGTTTGTGTGCTGTAATGACGTAAATTTTTCTGTAAAACGTCACAAAATCATCTTTCCCACCTGAACTGGGCTACAGTCAGCTGTAGGAGAGAAGAGAATGTGCCTGTACTAATTTATTGTAAAGCAGAAATGTATATGCATTACTTTATAGAGAGAGCATTGTAAGAAAATACTATGGGCACACTAGGAGCTGTAGAGGCCCCTTCTCCTCTTCTGTTGTTTTTGAGAGTTTTGTTTTTTATTTTTTGAATTAATAGCATTAAGTCTGAGAAGTGATAGTGTGTGATGTTTTATTCTGCCAGGGTAGCGATGGGTAGACTTCCTATTTTCTTTGGTCCTTCTGGATGTGGATGTTGTGTGTAAATAGATTTGGTACTTTAGCTGATTCTCTGGGAAAAACCACAGTTATAGCCAACGAAGCGGAAACCAGCTAACAGCAGGCCGGTGGGATTTTTTATACTAAAACACTGAAAATTAAAATATGTTACTGAATCACTGATGAATGAGTCCTAGTTTTTGTCAGTGTTTTAGTTTATTCATATATACGCACACACACACACACACACACGCAATGTCAAGTACCTAAAAGAAAAACTTCAGATACAAATTTTAAAGTTGGTATGAATTTCGTTGTGTGGCCACAAGGTGCCGCAGTCGTTCTGTCTGAAACACTGATCAGCGCCTTTTACAGCCATAGACTGAATGAGTAAGAAAAGAAGCCGTATTTTACTAACTCATTAAAATTCAAGTTTTAGCACGTGGGGCTTTCTAGCATTTTTAAAGCTGACAGGAGAATCAGAAAGAAACAGCTAAGAAGAGAAGCAGGACGTGGAACTGAACACATGCTCAGACAATTTGTCTCTAATTTACTCCTTATAAAACGAAAAGATGTAAAAGGATTTTATTAAATGATAACTAGTATTTATTATGTGGTTATTAACCAACCTCCTAAACATAGTATAGAATTGAAATTGTCAGAATTATCTGTTCTAGCCTTAATCGACAGTATGTTCACATTAGTTTGAAAACATACGTTAAAGCAAATTGCTGAAATCTGGTGCTTTTTAAAGGCCTTGTCCTCGACATGAAGAGTCATTCTTCAGGATGATCATTGCTGCGTCTGAGGAATGTTGGAACAACTAATTCAGATTCAATCTGTAGCTGCTGCTCATCTGCCAGAAGTGCAGAAGTCACGTTTTCACACTTGTGCATCTTATAAATACTTGTTCATCTTTTGCTGACGACTCATCGTTATCGTCTAATTAGCGGTGGATATTTTAGCCACGCTGAGCTCGTCGTCTTGCTCTGCCGCACGGACTCTCTGGGTCTCTAGAGGTTAAAATCACTTTAAAGTTGGAGATAATTAAGCGTGTAGGCTGGTAATTAACAGTGTCCAGCTCATAAATAAACGCATTTCCTCTGCACACGCCATTAACGCTGCCAAAGCCCCTAGAACATTTTAGCAGCAGCTGGAGATGAGATCAGGTCTTTGTGCTTTGCTTTGGGAATCTTCATTCTGAACCAGGAGGTCCAGGTGTCCAGTTTGAAGGCACCTCTGTGATGCTGCTTTCTGCCCAGAACAAGGATCAACAGTTTAGATAATGGACAATCATTGTGTGCACTCAATCACCGAACTTTCAGATTCTCTGATTCACTCAATAAGCTTCTTATTTTAGTGTTAATCGACCTAAGATACAAAGAGCCTGTCTGCACATGTGGGGCTCATCTGACATACAGTAAACCTGCCTTCAAGGGTTGAGGGCGTCTCCACCGTGTGAACCCCCTCCTCATCCTCCGGATCCACAGCCGCTCTGGGAGTTTGGGCCGCGGTTCTGTTCAGCGAGGATGAATTTTAATGGAAGCAGAGTCGAGCTGCAGTTTCCAGGCTTCGCGGGGAACTCTCTCCTGCCTGAGGCTGAGCTGCCGCAGGAGGCTGATTGACAACACGCTAATTAACCAATCAAGGCGCAGCGGCTGCACAGGCACCTGTGTGGTCACAGGTGCAATTACCTTCTGCCTGCTCCCATGATTCCTGTTCAGCCAATCTGTCGGCCACAGAGAGCCTAATGACCCGCTAATAAGACAAGTGCTCCAGAGTCCCGCTAATGAAAATGAGTCGACCCCTCCCTCCCAGCGCTGCCTCTCAAAGCAGCCCCGACGTGGCCGTTGATCACGGAGCGCGTCCTCGACCTTTTGTCACCTCTGCTACCGAGGAGCCGCGTGGCGTCCGGGAATATTAAAGAAGAGAGATGATTTCCTGAAGAGGCCGCTGGACTTCATTCTCTCTCCTGAAAGAGAAATGAGTCGTCGCGTCTCAGCACGGAATGAAAAACCTTCCCCTCGTTCCCCCCATCTCTCATCCTCCAGCTCATTATCGGACGTGATTGGATGAAGCTGCCAGGACCCGTCTCCGTCACCGGGGGGAACCCGAGCGCTCGGAAAGTCCAAACCTGGAAAAGTTCAGCTTCAGCCACAGCGGAGTCATTTCCAAACGGGAGGTGGGATCGTTTCAACGTCACCCACTCGAACGTGTCCAAATCTGATCTATAATATTCACCACACGTGAATTTGCCAATCATGGATTTCACATCATCTGAAGCATTGTCTCCTCCACAGACGCAGACGTTCGACTCAGTCCGGCTCAATTTGCTAAAAGCCCCAACAGTTTGCGTCCATTTGTACATGAAGCCCCTGATCATGAGCCTGTCTGACTACGAGCAGCCAGAGTTATTACACACACAGCGGGCTGCAGTGTTTGTGGGCGACAGTGATCAACGGGCAGTTACGCCTGCACAACCTGCTATTATATCTAATGGGAAACTGCTCCGCGCGTGTGTGTTGGCTGGAAAGTGACAGTATATTTTGCCGAGGTCTGAATTTTTTATGGAGTGAACTCATTAGACGCTCGGCCTCTTGGGAGCTCAGAGGAGAGTTTGTTTTGTTCCACATTATTTGCGTGATGAATTATACATCTCTGGGATTCAACAATATGAAAACAACGGGGCTACAATTAGAAGGCGAAGGGCGGAGGGCTATATTTACACTGCACGCGTCAAAAAGCTGCCTGGCCCACTTTACCGTCCACAGCGAGCAGCTTCCTCTGCGAGGACCCGTACAATGAGCCACTCCATTACTCAGTACACGTGGGTGAGCGCATGCACGCGCTTCCCGGCGACTTCATTCCACGCTGTTTAAAGTTCAGATAAATATTAATAACTACTCAAATCTTCCGCAGATCCAGGATGTTGAGCTGTTTCCTGCTATCGAAGGACCTCGTCAGCATCTTTCTGGCCCCGGGGACACTTCCTGTCTGACGTGCAGCAGCTAATTAGCAAATTGAGTTGAGTGCACTTTTCCCCAGAGAGCGTCTGTTTGGTGACGGTGATGCAGGCGAAGCCGTGGGTTCATGTTTTAATAAGGAGGTATCGATGGACACGACCTGTCCAGGTGAACCACGTGCACTAAATGCTTTTGCCTCATCAGCATCTGTAGTCAAGCAAAAAGGAAATGCTTCGCTTAGAGGATAAAACCCAGGATCGGGACGAGGAAAAGCACAATCTGATGATTAAATCAGAAAGAAGGACTTTCCCAAGTTAACATTGTTCAACTCGACTGCAGCGACCAGAGGAATCAGAGCCAACGTAACACTGTGACTTCGCACGATGACACAGAGGAAGAGTCTGAATGAGGATCCGAGTCACCAGAAATATCTGACTTCTGAGAGGAAGGACTGATGAGCAGAGTTTACTGCAGCAGAGGCCGCTGCCTTTAGGGACGACGTCAGACTGGTCCACAACCGAGCAGCAGGCTGCATATGTGACGCGTTGCTCCGTTGGTGGACTGTTCCTTTAACGGGCGGTGTGTGTGTGTGTGTGTGTGTGTGTGTGGGGGGTCTCCAATCTCCACCAGCTCTATTAGAGCGCTGACAGGGCTGTGAATGGGCTGGAGGCCCTGTGGCCTCGGAGCAATCACCGTGGCCATTTCACACCCTGCTGATCCCCTCATCTGCTGCAGAGATGAGAGAGGGGCTCCGAGGCCCCGGAGGCCCCTGATGGAGTCCTGACCCCGCGCTCCACAGCCTATGGGATTAAAAAAATACTCTTCGCGCTCAAAGTGAGGACGGCTGCTCAAGTTAGCGACGCACAAATTGGAAAGTTTTATAGCGAGATGAGAAACGTGACTTCGTGGAATAAGTGACACTGGAATGAGACTTTGTGCTTACGATAATAAAAGCACCTGACATAATGAATCACACTATGAAGCGTATGATATAATGAAATGAAGCACATTTACAGACGATTTCGGCCACTGAACAGTTTGTTATTCACGGCTCCGTCTGTTGTCGCCCTGATGCTCATCAGAAACGAACCCGGTCTGGATCAACCTGGCGCCGTTCAGACTGTGTTTGGAGCTGATGACATGAAACGGAGCCTCTGCCTTGGCTCAGCATCAGCTGAGAGCGTGTGGTTACATGTAAAAAAACCACAAACCAGACTCCAACTTCACACCACCTTCAAAACCAGTGCTGGAGGAGGAAGACGCCCGTTTCCATCCCAGCATCGCTGCCTCTGACTGAATGTGTGACTGGAGCCGTGGCCTCTGCCCACCTTTAAAACAGCTGAGGAGGTTCCTTTGACAGGAACCTGCCTTTGTGGAGCAGACTAATACCAGGCGGCAGGCCCGGTTCTGCCAATGACCCGCTGCCTGACAAAGGCAGCAGAATCGAGCACCGCGGCGGCGCCTGTAATGATCCAGAATCAGGGGCCACTGAACGGACAATCTTCCTCCCCGTGCTGCTCGTCAGCCGCTCCTCCTCAAATAGGAGCTGATGTGCCGGGTCCCTGTCTGGTTCTGGGGAACCAGAGCATTTCAATTACCTCGCCTCGGCGCCGGCCAATCTTAATAACTGGTTTCTTAATTCGTGTTCAGCTCCGCGTCGAGCTGTTGCATCGCGGCGGCGTCTCTCACCACGGAGCGACGAGGACGAGACTGGCACCACTTAGCTCCACACACACACACACACACACACACACACACACACACACACACACACACACACACACACACACACACACACCCGCCGGGCGCCCGTGCAATAAAGGTCAAGTAATCAGGCATCTGGAAGGACAGCTCATTTGTCATCCCTTGATAAATGCGTGAGCGACTAATCTGCGGGGCAGGACCCCGCCGCGCCGCCCCGCACAGAAAGGTTAACCGATTCCAGACAGGAAGCTGGAGGACGGCGGCGCAGCGAGCGGCGGCTGCAGGCGCACGACGGAGCAAACTTCACCCGCATTCGCTCGTTTCGGGCTATTTCTGGACTGCGGGATTGCGGGAAGGCTGCGGCAAAAACCTCCACCCGCCGCTAAATGACGGCCGACTGCGGCGATCATTAACTCTGACAGACATTAGGAGCAGCGACGCGCCCGCTTCCACGTGGGCTGTGGTCCGTGTCCCATCTGCTCGGAGGCGACGTGACGACACTGAGAAACACGGAGCTGCGGATTCCTCACCGTCCCTGAAGGGGCCAGCAGCTCCCCGTTCAAACCGATGCCGTTTAAAACAGTGTATGAAAAATAAATCCCACAGCTCAAAGCGGGGAGTGTTCAGACACACGTTTCAGAGCTGAACTGGACGGAAACACGGTGACAGCGGAACTGATGTTCGGTGCTAAAAGTCGGTTCTAACGCGAATGGTTCCGAACTCAAGCCCGTCTGTTCTGGGTGAACTCTTATTGTAGTTGTGTCATTCCCAGTGTCTTTGCTGTGTCTGTCTGTGACCAGCTCGTCTCTTACTGGAGTCGTACTGGTTTCCTCCGGATCAGCTGCTTTATTGTGTTCCGTGCGTAATCGTTGCTGCTGCACGTGTTTCTTCCCGCAGACTTGGACTCGCGCCTCCTGCTGTCACGCTTTGAATCTCCAGTCGCTGCTGCTTCAGCAAACTTTGCTAAGTTTTTCTAGAGGAGGCAGGGTATTTTCATGAACCTGAGTTTGCTCACCTCCATGATTTATGGGACAGATGAATGGGGACGCTGGAGGAACAGCAGCGTTATTATCCCCAGCACAATCGCATCACAGCTCAGATGGCTCAAATCAGGAATCAGTCACCTTTTGCTGAATTGTTATTGTCTGCAGTTATTTCCTCTGGTTTGAATTTGATGTAGTCATTATTGTTGCTGAGGTTCTGAATCTTTAGCTCTAGAGGGTTGTCTCCAAGGACGGAGCTCGCCTGTTCTGGCCCGGTCCCACATCCGAACCACGGCTGGATCACACGTCCAGACGTCTGATGTCTCATCCATCTTCCCGCTGTCACTGCATGAGATCGATCGGTGCTGATATTGCCGAATAACAGTCGCACAGAGGGTTTTAATAAGCAGCGGTGGTGATGGAAGCAGCTGCTGCAGCATCAATAGATGGATCAGACGGCACAAAGCGGCGACGGAGCAGATGGATTAGATATAAGGCGTATTAGCCACGTCAGCGCTAACACACTTTACTGAATAACCGGGGTGAACATCAGCCTCCAGCTCCGGTGCAGCCTTGTGTCAGAAGAACCGTCTGAGCCCGGACTCGCTTTGGTTCCGGGCTCCGCAGGCTGAGGAACCAACCTGCAGCTCAGTCTGACCTGGGATCAGCTGATCCTGACCTCAGCAGGGCGCTTTTCAGCTGCAGCGCATTTGCATGACGTAACGACATCGAGTAGCTGTCACATGTGGCTGGCACATCTCACGCCTCTAATTAGCTCCGACATGATTGGCTACTGAGCTTGCAAAACATAACTCTTTGTACAAGGTTAGCAGCGTGTGCGAGCGTGCAAACTGCAGCTTAAGCAGGTAACGAGGAAAGAAGCTGATTCAATGGGAAAACGAGGGCACGTCACGCTTTGATGCGTGTTTTCTACTTTGTTTGAAAACATGACAATATGTTGAAGGCTGATTACAAGCGTTGACGACAGATAAGATACCATCTTCATTAAAGCAGTAATTCATGTATTGCTTATTAATGGTTCATGTCTTCTACCAGCCCTGCGATGGACTGGCGACCCGTCCAGGGTGGACCCTGCCTCTCGCCCGTAGCCAGCTGGGTTAGGCTCCAGCACCCCGTGACCCCGCATATGGGAATAAGCGGCTTGGAAAATGGATGGATGGATGGATGTTTTCTACCTAAGCTCATTCAGCAGAGTTGTTTCGCGGGTAAATCTGGAGACAAACGCGGCGACGACGTCCAGCTGCAGCCGCTTCCTGCCGACGGCCTGCTGTGATTTAGGGCCGAGCCGAGCGCCATGAATCTCTGCAGCCACAAATGGAGCTGTCCACATAGATCAGACAGGCCGCTAATGGAGAGCCCGTCCTCCTCCAATAACGCGACATTCGTGGGTGACGTATGACTGCGGTGGTTGTGGTCGAACGAGGGCAGAGGGTTAAACCTGAAATCAAGGCTCATCAACAGGGAAAAATCCTTATCGCTACAAAAACCGCTCTGCATGATCTGGTAAATGTCTTGTAAATATTTGATGAAAAGTCCTAAGAGCTCAGACACTGGCTGTGAATACGCTGTTACTTGGACCAAGTCATTGTTTAACTATACAAATTAAAGCAATTGGGGAAAAGGTTGCAGGAGCTCGTTGCTGATCGGAGCTGAGCTTTTCCACATTCTGTCGGTGACCTGCTCCGTTACTGTGCCTTTTTATTGCTCAGTGATGAAAGCAAGCGCCGCCCGTCCTCCACGCTTCACCACCAACGCTGACGAGAGCTTAATCAAGTTGCTCATTTTCAATTCTCGCTGTCTTTTATCACTTGATCAGCTGCTCGGCCTCAGACCGAGCCTATTTGTGCATCACTGTGTCTCCATCGTCCACTCATCACCGCCTGTCAAATGTTCATCAGAACTCCCCAAACCAATAAGCTCATCATTGAAAATCACATTTTAATATATAAGTTGTCATTTCCCACAGTGGCTTTGTCTCCGTCACAAACCATGAACACTGAATAAAAGTTCTTGTGGCCAAATGATGTCTTTGTTTGTTTAAAGTTTCTTTCTAAGTGAAGACGAACTCGTGCAGTGCAAACGAGGCCGTTTCTGACGCGATCGCCTGCTGAAGGAGCCAAATGCAGTCAGAAGTGAGTTAGACTCAGCTGAAGCTAAAGAAGAGGTCACTGAGCATGTAGTTAATCCACGTCCATCCAGGAAATGGGTTCCAATGACACAAATATACGTAACTACATGAAACATTTGAATTGAACGGAACAGAAACTTCACAAACAGCTGCCAAATAAAAGTAGCTGTGCAGCAATAAAATGACATAATAATAAGAACTACAGAGCGTCTGGTGAAGTGAGAAGCTTGATCTCGTTCCTCCTTGACGTCTTGTTTGCATCGTGGGCCTGTATTAATTACGGGGCTGCAGTGATGGGGTTTGATGAGCTCCCGTCGCCCGTCGCTCCGTCCGCTCGCTGTCAGCGACGCTTCAGGAGGAATCACTCAAACCTGACTGAGATATTAGAGCAGCAGAGAAAGGCTGCAGCCCCGAACGCTGACTGACAGATAAATGCTTTCATAACCTCCACCCCCACACCCGCCTCCCCTGTCTGGAGCCTGAGGTGATTGAACAGAGGTCAGAGGTCAGGCGATGGAGGGATACAGTCCATCACCTCCGACCGCCTGAGCTGAGAGAATGAGAGTCGAACTCCCAGCGGAGACAAATCTATTAGAGTCAGAGAGATGGAGGCTGGAGGAGGCGATACTTCTGTCTCCATCACGTCCATTATTCCACTTGCGGCCGTGTTCCACAGTCAGCAGGTCTTCACACGACGTCAGTGAAGCCACTCTGTCTGTAGTTAAGACTACGGCAGCCTGCATCGATCCCCTGATATCAGAGGATGAACTTTAATAAATCCCAGCAACGTTTTCATGAACTTTGACCCACAGCAGCAGCGCTTGGTCTCATCAGCGCTGACCTTTGAGGGCCCAGAGCTGTGACAGGTCCAGGTGCGGCTGGTAATTACCAGCTGCCTTTATGTGGAGGAACTCAGCCGGTTTAAACCGCCTTCAGGAGACTTTCCAGATGAACAAATGAACAAATGAACAAATGAACAGATGAACAGATGAACAGGGACCGTTACGAGTCAAACTCCTCGGTTCCTGCGCGTCCTCTCTCGTTGCTGCAGCTTTAAATTCTCCTCCACGTTTCCTCCTCTTGTTCTCCGCTGCTGCCTAATAACTGCTACAGTTATAAATCTATGAATCAGAGCTTATAAATTAATATCCAGCAGGCTTGTCTCAAACAGTTTGTGGTGTAATTCATCTTCGGAGCTCATGATCGGGTTATGTAAGTAAATGCGGGAGCAATCCATCGCCAGCGACCTTGTTAGCCGCCCCTGAGGTCGCCGCTAATTGGTGGGAACGAGCGAGTGGCAGCTCGAGATCGACCGACTGCAGGCGTCGCCGTAATGATTTTCTGCTTCCGCGCAGCGCAGAGTTTACTGCACAGACAGCAAGCGAAGGAAACCGGAGGCTCAACCGAGACCAGAGGTGAAAGGTGACGCTATGAGCAGCAGCGGTGGAACCAAAGCATCGGGACCGAGTCTGCGGAGCTTCATGGAAAACGGAGCGGCCTGAAGCCACAGGCGCCTTCGTGGAGCCGGTTCTTGCTCAGAGCGTCCAGGTGGGCCGGGTTCCGGTTCTGTCGGTCATGGATGGATGCTGAGGCGACGGTTTCCATGGAAACCGGTGCTTCACCTGAGGCACCGTGTGCATCTTATCCAACTACAAACACATCAGCGTCACATCACGTAGTTCTGAGCGACCTTCGGATCAGAACCTCACAGCGCCTGCAGTCGGAGGTTGGTGCTTTGAGCGTTCGTGGGTCCAGAGGTCGACTGCGCTCCGGTTTGTTATTATTAGAAAAGCAGGGGAACAAAACTTAAGCGTCTCACGTTCAGGTGAGTTGTTTCCCTGCAGTCGCTGCTGTTACATTCAAAGACGTACTTAGTATTCATGAGTCCGCTGCTGTACATCAACCCCTCCAACAGCCGCTGCAGGAGGGGAGGTAATGGTTTATTCAATCACTCTCCCAGACGCTCTGCCATGTTATGACAACCTATTAAATACTAAATTAAAATGCGCCGCTCTCCCCAGAGGCCCGCGGACGTTCGGCCGCTTCCATTCTGAGAAGCTGTTTGTTCACCTTTCCTCGGCGGCGCCGAAGCGCCGAAGGGGCCGCGGCGGCTTCTAACGGAGATAAATGGGCCGTCAGCGTCGCGGCCCGGACGGCCCACAATGCAGCGGTGGCAGCGTGCGACGGCCCCGGTGGCTGTGAAAAATGAAATGTCACGGAGGGTTTGTTGGTGATGACGGCGCTCCAGTCGTCAGCAGCAGCCGGCGACAGACAGCTGAGTGAGAAGGTTACAGAGTAAACGCAGCCGTTGAAGCTGGGCCCAGGCCCCTCCACAATAAGAGCACAGGGCCGCGTCGGACGGGGGCGGAGCCTCTGTCGCTGCAGGTGTCCCTGAACTACCCACGCCCTGACCTCCCTCTCCCGTCAGGGAACCAGCCTCTGGACTGGCATCAGGCGTGAAGGGGGGAAAGGTGAGGCCTCCACCCCATCTATCGCCGGGGGCGACGCCAGCATCCATCACCTCTGGATGCAGCTGGCAGGTTGGACTGCGTGGGCGCAGGTCGGCAGCGCCGCCTTCCTGAGGAGCGGCAGGAAACGAAAAACAAAAACCGGCTTTGGTTTGGAGCCTCAGCCGCAAAGATCAACACAGGTCTGGTTTCACTACACTCCTCGTTGTGTCACCACACAAACCTACACAGCACCTACAGACGGGTGCTTTGCGTTTGTGGGCTGGTTCAAAGAACGCACAGCCGCTGAGGGCGCGTGAAGGACAAGTTTAATCATTAAATTATGGTCGACAGAAAGCGATTTCTCATCATAAGTCTCACGGAGCCTAAAGATTCTGTGGCCTTTTATTTTAAAAGGCAGTAACTGGAGTCCTTGGCTGACATTGTTACACTGGATCTCTATATTTTAGAAAGCTGCCACCGCTTCCCTCCCTCGGCTCCAGAAGTTTCCAGCTTTAAATCAAAGTGGGAAATGAATGCCAGTCGACAGTGTACCTGAGCTGCCGTCCCCAACACGCGCACGGTGAAAAGGAGGAGGAGGAGGAACACCTTCATTTAGGTCAGAGCATCCCCTCTGGTAACACAGGATCTTCTGGCTGCTGTTTCTGGAACAGATTGTGTGGGGATTTCATGGGATGCCTCCGTGGCAACAGAGATTAGGCAATTAACCTCCGTGTCACTGTAATTATTAAGACACTTTAGCAAAAAATGAATTAATTTCCCTGAAGGTGCCAGAAGAAAAGGATGTAGTGACGCTCGGCCACAGAGAAACAGGCAGCGATAACAGGCCGCTGGGTAATTAGGGGAAATTAAGAACAAAAGATAAAGCGCGGGATCGGTCTTTACAACGTGAAGAGCTGCGTGGAGTCAAGCGGCGCCGGGGGGTTCCTCCGAGGCGGAGCAGAACCGGGCCGACTTCCCCACCGCGGTCGCAGTGGAGACGATGGAGAGAAACAGGATGGAAACGTGTTGATCGGTACAAACGGAGGCGACTCTTTTTAAGCTTCTGTTTCTGGAACGATGATGAAGATGCTGAAGTTGGAATCAGGATGGGACCCGTGTTTGTGCTCACGCTCCCTTCGTCTGTCACTTGATGGACGTCTCTCTCCTACATAAAATACCTCCAACATGCGCTTTAAGTGTAAGTGGAGCCTCTGAGGCTCATGAATAATTACCGTGCACACACGACGGCCTGAGTCGGAATTAATGGAAACGTCCTGTACGTTTGACGGACGTGTGTGAACATGTGGGAGGACGGAGGAGCGGCCGCCGCTGTCGCCGCCCACGCCGCCACCATCGCCCACGCCGTTGCTTGATGTTCACCTTCTCTGCCGGCTCCTTAATTACATGTGCGCACGCTGAGGAGTAATGAAATGAGTGTCATCGTCCCAGAGAGGAGAGGTCAGAGGTTAAAAGAAGCAGGGAGGTGCGTTAATGAGCCATTTGACATATTAGCAGCTCACAGTTATGATATTATGCAATATAATATAATGCAACTGTAACCATAAAACCAGTCACCTACTAACGACTAACAGAGTGTGTGTGTGTGTGTGTGTGTGTGTGTGTGTGTGTGTGTGTGTGTGTGTGTGTGTGTGTGTGTGTGTGTGTGTGTGTGTGTGTGTGGTTTAATGTGAGCGTTGGATGCAGCACCAGACTTCAGTCTCTTAAACCCAGTCAAGGCCTTGTTCACAGTGAAAGCAGAGTCTGCAGACGCTTCATGTGACCGGTCGCGTCTGCTGGAACCAAACATCAGGGTGTCACCGATGTTCACAATTTAACATGCATTTATTCCTACTCTCCTAATCTGTGTATTTTGTTTTAATTAATTGGATCGATTATATAATTTTGTGATTTAATTTTCACAGCTTCCTCAACTAAATGGGACCGAGCTAAAGGGTCACAATCAGCTGTTTTCCTTCAGCAGGTGATGCGGTTTTCGTCCTCCTCTTGTTTGTTTGTGCTGTGATTAGAGTTCTGTGATGGTTCCACTCATTAAATGCTGCTACGCTAATAAGGATGCCCTCACATTCATCTTAACAAACACTAATTACAGACGCTCGTTAAGCCTCACTGAGGCTCTGGGTGACGTTTAAATTCACAAAGACCTTTTGAAGCCGAGTCTCGTCGTCTTCTTAGAGGCGCCGGACAACAGGAGCGAAACCTGAACTGGGTTTATCTGCAGCGTGTAAAACTGGTGGTTTAGCACCTAATTACAGCCACCGCCTTCCTGGAAACACCATCCATCCATCCATCCATCCATCCATCCATCCATCCACTCGTCCGCTTTATCCGGGACTTCTATAAAACATCCTTGAACACATTGTTCCTGATAAACAACATCTGACGCGTCCTCACAGTCGCACACAACACGGCTTTAAACTCAAGCTACTGTTTGCTCCAGGTCTTCATCACACACAGAATCACCCTCCGAAGCTGCGATCATTCAGCGTCCTGATGAGCGGAGGCAGGTTCTCCTGTCTGCTTAGAACAGTCTGTTAGGCCCTTTCTGATCAGCTCTCGCAGATCTGCAGGATCGGCCTCAGGCGCCACCACCATCACATGGAGGCTGCTGGACTGAACGCCTGAGCACTCAGCTCATGTCAGGTGTGGATGCTCCATGAGGAGACTCCAATGTGCTCGCAGCCTGTGCCGCGTGGACAGAACGTCCTCCGTGTTGTTACCTGCGCTGTCACCTGTCAACACCTGCGCTGCGTCATCATCTGTTAGCGGAGCCGCAGCTTCCAGTCACTCGTGCTCAGCCTGATTCCTTCGTGTGGGTTTTTATCAGACATGGGTGCATTCATTACGTCGGGGCCGTGCTTCCTGGAGGCCGTTCCCTTTTGATGAATGTTAGCTAATCGCAGGTGCCAGAAGCAGTGCTCTCCATCATTTATCAAGTTTTTAAAGGCCGTCCCTCAGAGAATATTAGCCAGACGCTGCTCTTTAAGAACGCCTTTGGTGACGTGACAGCAGCGATGGAGGGAGAGGACACAGTCTACCTGCTCTACAAACACGGTGCTCGTCTCCGCTCTGTCTTCAGGCCGTCGAACCAGCCGTTCAGGCTTCTGTTTGTGCTGTCGTGGCCTGTAGCATTTGAGGCTCCACCTGCTGATGATCAATCAATTAGGGGCTGATGATTAGCAGCACCAGGCTGCAGCACACAGCAACGTGCTGAACACACTGGTCCTCAGCTTGTGAGGAGGACGTCTCGAGTTGCCCCGAGCGCGTCTTTCTTCCAGCCTGCCTTCATGTCCCACACTCGCCTCCAGCTACGTTTCTTTCCCGTCTCATCCGCTGGTCCTGCTGAGCTCGAGAGGCTGCCTTTGCACATTGATCAGGATCTGCCTGCCTCTTCATCTCCACGACAACCAGCTCCATCCTGAGAGATGAAAGCGCACAGAGCTTTACCTTTAAACTGCCTTCACTAGGTTATTAAACAGAAAGCACCAGGATGAATAATAATTACATGATGAAGTGACCGCGGCGCTACAATTTCTCAAATCTAACTTTTACTGGATTTATTTAATTTATCATTCACTGTTTGTTTGATATGTTGAATTAGACATTTGTGTCTGATTGATAGAATTTCCTTCTTTGACTGGAAACTAATAAAAAAAAACTCAACTTTGTATCTGCTCTGAATCTGAAGGGAGCGACACGTCTGCTGTCACTAGGAACGGGTTCCCAGGACGCTGATGCAAGGAGGATGTGGACACACTGTACATTACACTCATCTCTACCGACTGCTGAGCTTTCACACTCAATCAATGGGCCTGAATGTTGGATTGGATCTGTGCCCTAAACAGTAATCTGTCAGAAAAATAGGTTCATTACAAAGAAGTTGCTCAGTGAAGAAAAGTGAAACCGAGATCCTTGTCTTTGGAGTAAATCCAGCTCCAGGAATAATTCAGATGCACTAAACTGTGCTGGTCCTGCATCAGCAGCGGCTTCATCAATCTCTGATCTCTGAGGAGGAACCTCGCTCTTTGGCTCCCACTCAGGTTCTCTCTGTTCTGCAGCTGTCCCTAAGATGCGCAGCCCTCTGGAAATTTCCAACCTTGTTGCATCATCTCTGCTCCTCAGGGAAGCGTCGGGAGACATCGAGTTCACTCCGAGTTTGCTCAAGTAAACTCTTGCTGATATAAAGTTTTTATTTTCTGTTCAGTCGAGCATTTTAAAGGCTTAAAGGTTTTAAACGTTGCACAAGAAACGTTCACATTTTCCAGCCTGCTTGTCAGGAAGTAACTTTTTTATTACCTTCAAGCCACTGGAGAGGAGGAAATAAAAGAATGGGAGCAACTTTCTTAATTAAACAAAGGGCTGTTAGCAAGCTGCTGCGCCTGTAGATGCCTGAACAAGCAGACACAACAGGAAGCGCTCCTCCCTACGACTGCGAGCTCTGTGTCAGCCCGGCTCGGTCCGGCTCGGTTCTCCCTGTCAGCTCATGATTTGTGGGTCTTCCAGGAGAAGAATGGGAGGAACTCTTCTAGGTTAAAATCTGCAAACAATGAGTCTTCTGTGGTTGTGATGGATGGTGCACATCCCGGGCCATTTGTCTGCGCTTTACGCTCTCTGGTATCAATTGTTGAAGAAACTTTGCTTAACATGCAGTCCTGAATGTTGGCTGGTCACGGCAGCACAGAGAGGAAGAGGAGGACGCCGACAAAGAGAAGATGAATGTTCTCTCAACTCGGGGAGAAATTAAGAATTCGTTTTCTAGTAACATCTCTTTACCAATTGGTGTTCTTAAAAGTCACAGCAAAACAAAATGGCGTCCACAACAAGTGATTGTTAAATGAACTCTGCTAAAAGTAAATTTGCCAAAGTCTATTGATTTTTACATTTACCACACACATGTCTTTCAAAGTGTCAAATGGGAGGTGAAAAAACATTTTCATATAGTATACTATATATTACCTTAGTGAATGTATATTCCATGATTTTAAGAACAAGTAAAATTATAGTGGTGTGTCCCTTGGTAACTCCCCGTGGCTTTAAAGATATTTATTCTACTTTTTGAGCTCCAATACCTGCTCAAGAAAAGACAGCACAGTTAGTGACAAGCTGGCAAAAAAGGTTCGAAACATTTAGTTGTTAAAGAGTCACATTGTTCATTTTGATGTTGGTGGAGACCAAAAATGGAGCAAAAAGAAAGTGTTCTTTATGTCTACAGACCCCACGTATCAGGACTGGACCTGGATTCAACATTTTTCTCTTCTAAAACATTGAGCTCCCCAATTTAATCCAGCTCAATATTCTGAATTCAAACCTCGCCCAACTCTGTACAGGGAAGCGTTAAGTCGTCCCTGACATGCAACAGTCACTGCGACTACGTTTGAGCCACAAAGACAACTTCACACCAGGATAATCAGCTGCAGGTTTGACACTGCCCGATCTGATTAAAAGTCCATCTGCTAAAGCAAAGGATTAGAAAGTTATGAACCCCACACGCCTTTTATGTTCTCTCAGCGTATTAATGCTAACTTTTGACACTGGTCTTAGTGCTTTTATTCATGTACGCCCCATTATTTAGTTTGAAACTTTCTCCTAGCTCAGGTTCGCGTTGAGCCCTGACTTGTATTACATAACAATTAGACCACATTAGAAAAATGCTCTGGACGTAGCACATGTTCGTAATTCACCCATCTGCGCCCAACGACACAACTGAATTCAGTCATTTGCTAAAACCAGACACTCTGTGTGTTATTTAGCATGTCCTTCCAGTTCTTTGCCACTTGAAGGAATCGTCACATCCCTGTGCCACCATAACAACAATTAAAAGTTTACTAAGAGAAGATGAAAACTTTTGAGCTTGATGTAAAGACACAATTAGCTTGAATTTGCATGGAGAGTCTAAAGCTGTATATTTTTAGCATCTTTGTACATTGTGCCCTGAAAGAACAATCCATCGGCTTCTTGCCGGACCAACAATTTGCTTCATGTCCAGCCACCGTTGCGCTAATTGGACCTCGAGAGGAATAATTAGGTGACTCGATGAAAGCCATCGGGCTTTTTGGCTTCACCAACAAACCTCGTTTGTCTTCCTTTTGTACTGCAGATCATGGCGCTTTGCTGTCGCTGCAGGAGCCACCGCCTGCAAAGGGTCGAAACCACCTATCCTTTGGTGACACCAAAACGCTCAGGTTGTTCAGCTTGGCTCATGCAGAGTAAAGCATGGTGTGAGGTTCCGTGCCTTAAAACACTGTTTTCAGGATCAGTTTGCTTGACGAAATTCAGAAAACAGAGTTACAGAGTTTGCTCTGACTTTTTACTTTCCTGACTGACACTATTTTTCTCGAAAAGCGACGCAAATAAATAATATGATGATAATTTGGTGTATTTTGGCTTTAACGCATGAATCCGTTTCTTCAATGAGACTGAAAATCCAACTAACCAGTTTAGTTTAGCATCCTGCTGTTGAGTCGCTGAGATGCCGGTGGACTCAAACCAGGAGAACAGTGAGGCTCTCGCGGAGGAAAAATCCAATCAGTGCTGTCCAGTGTCGGGACTCGCTGTGTTGAGCAAATACCAGTGTTGTTAGCTAGGCCTATGTTAGCGGCATGGCCACGCCAGCATTCATACCTGACATGTGCTGCTAGCTGCCTGCAGCTAGCACTGCTAGCGTTAGCACCTCAGCGCAGTCAAACCATGTAAAGCACCAACATGTGTTGCTCCTGGTCTAAAGGACGTTTAATCCATACTTGTCTCTTAAGATGAACAACAATCAGTCATTGGGTTTCTCCAAGATCCAAGCAGCCAGAACCCCCTTAATCTGTTAGAATTTATTCAACACTCAGTTGGACTGAACCCACCTGTGGTGCCATTCGTCTCTCTGGGCTGGGCCTCTCACTTGAAGCTCATTACTAGAGGATATGTCCATTAATGATGCATTAGAAATGTGCGTTTACACACCAAAAGATGCGTTTGGTCTGTAAACCTGAAAACTCAAGACTCCAAAAGTAAAACATTTTGTTTCAGTGATAACAGACTGTGGAACTGTGGTGCAGTGTGTGTATATGTGTGTGCGTGTGCTCATGATCTACTAATGACAAATGGACGGAACGAGCCCTCTGAGCCCTCGGTGAGGAGCCATCCGTGTGAAGTCAAGTGCAAAATTGATATTTGAGGACAGCTGATGCATTGTGGGAGCCAGGTCCGCTCAGTGTCATTGGCTCAGTGTCACCGCGATGCTACACTGACTCTGCTTCTATCACAGCTTCATCCAGAGACACTCCTGTTCCCTCCTCGTACCGTGGGAGGAAGGTGAGGGAGTTGTCTTTAAAAAATACACCTACAGCCGCAGGGTGGATGTTCAGCGCCCGGGTGGAGACGGTCCACTTCTGGAACGCTACGCTTGAAAGTTACTCAACCAGCGCAAATTAATGTTTGCATATAGACGACCTCCACCACAATTAAAACTAACTTTGGTTTTAGGGGCAGCCGAGGTACAGACAGTATTAATATTCATGTTTTTAGTTGCTCTTAACTACTGGAATCAGCTGCAACAATAAATGGACTCATAAAATCTTTTGTTGGTTTAATTGATGATGCAGAGAAGTGTTTGCATCAGTCAAGTGAAGTTTTATAATCATATATTTATGCTCCACATTCGGTAAATGGGACTTTCCAGTTAAAAAAGCTAAATTAACTTAATTTAGTCCAGAAGAGAAGCAGAACCAGCTGCAAATATTTATTTAGAGGTGAACACAAGTAGCTGTAAACAATGCTGCACGGCTGAAAACACATTAATGCTCAGGAGACACCGTGTGACTGTATCAGTTCATTATTATTAGTCATGTTAATAATAGTTAACTTCCCACAGTAAGTCCTGTTATTAACAATACACACTTTTTAGGTTTTGTTAAGTCCCTGTATCTTTGTCCCTATGGGAATTCTGAATGTGTATGTTCTTGTGCAGAAGTGAGTTGGTACGTGATTGATGAGGCCAAATTAATCCTGGTTTTGGTGTTTTTCCAGGTGATAGAATAAGAACAGGTTCACCGTCTGGATGCTGCGCGTTCCCACGACACTGACCGATGAAGCGCTCGCCGCTGATTTATTCCACACAAAACGTTTATTTATGGCAGGAAGCTGCGTCCTTCTGCCGTGTGGATTGGAGACGGAGGCCTGCGGCCCGGACCCCCCCCCCCCCGGGGCCTGCCTCCCTCGGCGGCCATGATGGATGATGCGGGAGAGACGCGGGACACGATTCCCCAGAAGGCAGTGTCTGAGCACGGGTTAAACAGCGCTCAACGCGGAGCCGCTGCACCGACGTTTGATCTGTGACAGCTCCACAAACGCCTCATAAAGAATCACAAACCTACAAAACAAACTGTCACATTTAACCCAGCTGTTTCACCAACAACCGCGTCTCATTTACTTGAAGGTTCAGACTGATGGTAACCTGATCACAGACCAGCTGGATAAAAGCTGTTCTTCCCTGATGACAGGCTTTAAACAATTCACTGGCTCCAGTGGAATGTTTGGACACGCGGAGGAAAACGCTGAGGAGTCACAACGTTCCCACGAAGCCGCTCGTGTCGAACGTCAGAAAGTCTCCAGCTTCTGATTCTGACGCCTCAGTGACATCAGAGACTCACACTCATCTTTGGTTCTTTTATTTCAGTTTCCTTGAACACTTTTTTCCTTCTACTTCATTTTGTATTAATTCTTCTGTTGACTCCACTTTCATTCTTTTTTACCTACGTGTCTTTTTGTACCTTTAGCTTATTTAGTTTTCCTCCTCATTTGCTTCATACCTTCTTTTCCCTCTTCCTTTTTATTCAGCTCTTCCTTTCTTCTACTTTAAGATTAATCGCTGTACCTTTTCTTTACGCTTTAATTTTTATTTATTTCATTTTATTATTTAGTATATTTAATACCTCTTCCATTTTCCCATTTTGCATGAATTTCTCTCTCTCTATTTTATGACATAACATTTATTACCTAAATTGCTGTGCATGACCTTCCCTCCTCACATCTTGCTATTTTCATCTTTTATCTACACACATTCACACATTCTTCTCCAGACTTTGTTTTTCCTTCTTTCAGTGCTTTAGAAATTCATTAATTATTCAAATGTTTTAACATAAATTTAAGTAAAACTGAATTTACTTCTAAGAAATGAAGCTAATGCAACAGACTGAATCAGGCACATGTGAGAGGATGGATCATTCTAGGAGGGTTCAGCTTAGAAATGGGGGCGCTTTAAAATTCACTGCTAAGTTGAATTTTATCTACATATCGACATATCTAGATATGTCTCTGAGGTAGTTTAGCTTTTGAAGCGAAGCAGGAGCCACTCGAGCTGCAGCCGCCTGGTCACTGCACGGTCCTCGTCCTGCAGCGTCAAGGCTGCGACTCACCTCAGTCTTCACCCAACCTTCAACAGACCGCTGCACTCCAGCATTAATCATCCGCAGACACCGTCGTCTCACCGGCACCGACCCCTCGGCTGCTTCCTTCTCGGAGACATCAGAGCCGAGTCCGACGTCTCCCCCTCGTCCTCGTCTCGGCCCTCGTGACCTCGCTGAGGTCGTCAGATCCCACAGAGACACGTTTGTATTGGTTTGCATTGCTTTATCTTGACTTTTAAAGTCAAACTGGTCTTGTGTCGACATCCTGCCTTTAAAGTCACCGACTGTACAAACAAAACTGCAACACATGAACATCCTGTTCACTCTCCTTCTTCTCCAGATGCTCGAAGCCTCATTCCCTGGGCTCAAAGAAGCTAAAGTCATTTCATTCAAGTAGAGAGCACATATTAAAGGTTTCATTGTGGACGTCGGGGGAGTTTGAGTGTCATCTGTGGTTTTGAGCTGTTAAAGGAGGTGAGGTGACGCCTGATGCTTATAAACTGATGGAGACAAAGTGACACAGACACTGGAAACCACAGCTTTGTGCCCTTCTCCTCTTTGCACGATCAAAAAGCTCCTTTCATGGAAAAAGGGCAGCATGTCCAACTAAAAGTTCCAGGAAGATGTTTTTCCTCTTATAGCGTATGTTCATTTGCAGCACATGTTTTTATATATATTCTCATTGAGGAGCAAATAAAAACCTCCCTAAACCTCTGACCTGGAGCATTTCAGCAGCGGTTCTGCCTCCAGCTCCTCTAAGAGTGAGGCAGTTTAATGTGAAAGGAACAGCTGGGATATATGTGAGCGCTGAGTGTTGCAGCTAAAGTCGCGCTTGGCTTCAACATGCGTGTTTCAGCCCCACACACTGCTTTTCGATCATTAAGCTTGGCAGATTTTCAGAGTAAAAGCCCCGGTTTGGTTTGCGCTGGGCGACTCTGAGCCTCTAAAGAAACTCTGTTCTAGATTCCCACCCTGCTCTTTTCTGGGAGACGCTGCTGGAATATCAAATGTGGGAGCGGAGGCAGACACACCGTGGTCTCACAACACGGGTCACATTTTAATGGCGTGTCAGCGACGCTGGCAGGGTTTAATAGAGCTCCGCCAGGTTCGCGTTAGCGTTCCCCAACAAGTTCAGCGCCTGTTTGGACTGTGAGGAGGCTGTGAACAGCTGAGCCCCGTGCGTTTCCGCACATCAGTCAGTTCAGCACGTGTTAAAGAACATGTCGCTCTCTGATTCTATGTCTATAGAGACTCGTTTGGAGCTGGCGTCAGTTGAACCCCTGCAGTCGACAGGACAGAGGGTCGAGGTCACACGCATCTGTGTTTCACTGAAGGCTCAGAGCTCTGAGAAACAGGAGAGTAACAACCGTTTCATGTGGTTACTGCATCAGCCTTGTGAGGGAAGATGAGTGAAGAACCCTGGAAAATAAACTCTCATAAAAACGCATTATAGCCAAACGTCAGCGATTTGTGACTTCAGCTTCAGCTCTGAACGACCACCAATGCCACCGCACAGAGGAGGAGCTGGTGGTTTCTCCTTCTGAGAGAAAGAAGTGGCCTAATAGAGCTGAGATGGAAAAGTGGGCCACAATGTAAAGCTAATAAATAAAGGAGGCTAAAGTAAAGCTCAGCCTACATTTAGTTGGGTTTGTTCGAAGCCTGAAAGCAGACGGACACAAACAGCTGTACAGCTGTGAACTATGTGAATATCTGCTCTAAACATGGGCACTGTTTAGATTTCTATAGGGTTTTAGCACTTATCCTAAATGAAGAACATTGTGTTATGATTGAGGAAACACTGAGTTTTTCTAACGAGACAAAAACTGAACAAATAAATGGTTCTAATGTCAATAATAGTTCTGGATGATGAGGCTGAACCACATGTGAACCCCTCCTGGTTCATTTCACTGGAACCCTTAAAGCTCAACGTGCAACTCAGCAGGACACCAACGTCAGCAAAACCCCTTTATTTAGCAGTGACTATGTTTAATCTGCGTGTGTGGAGCTGTGGGAACAGTAAACAGTAAAAAGTACATTCACCTGGTAAACGTGTTTGGTTGCTCATTGGGATTTCCCAAACCGCCGTTTGTTTGTCAGAAACAAGTCCAGTGCGGTTCTTCTCCACCAGAGCGGTGCTGAGCTCAAACCACCGCTGGGTCCCACAACAAACGTCAGCAGCCTCAACGTCTGCACAGGGTCACGTCTCTCACGTCACTCGCTTATATTATATCGATGTGTTTGTTTCTTTACACAGATGCTGTTTCGGGGCCACGACCCCTAAAAGCGTCTCCTCTCTGGCTCCGCTTGTCTTTGGTCTGTGCCAAACAAGAGCTCCAGCGCATTGTGGCTGTTACGTCTCCAGAGTCCACTTCCCGCTGCTCTCAGTTCAGCCGCACAGGAAGCGGCGGCGGCGCCCGCGGCTCCGATGCTCCGATGCCTCGCTGAGCGATGCATGATGGGAACCCGGGCTCCTCTGGGGACAGTCTGCCCTGCTCGCCGCCGTCAGGAGACCTGTGGGACAGGAGTAAAGAGCGTTAGGAACCCGCACAGACTGAGACCAACTACAGCGGGTTCACGTTCTGTGAGCAGACGGGTCCTGGTCTCCATCTGACCACGGTGGACGTCCTGCTGAAGCCTCTGATTAAAAACAGAAGCTCTGGGGACGAGCGCACACTTCATCACCGTCGCCTCCGTGGCTGCGACGCTCTCTGTGATTGCTTCCATGTGACGAAGAAGCATGAATTATTCATGTCCCTCCTGTTTGACTGCAGCTGGAATCCTGAGTCCTGAGGAGTGGACGAGGACCGTCCGTCCCCGGACCCCCCCGAGGTGGACCTTTGGGTCTGAATGTGTGGCACCACCGTGTTTAGACCTGGAGACTGGTCCAGGACGGACTCTGGTGTGTGTCCAGTGACTTCAGTTCCAGCACCAGTACAACCCTTTCAACAAGTGTTTGGGAAATAGATGGACGGACCGCAAACACATGATCTGCTTTGAACCCATTCGTAGGAGCAGGGAGCCTCATTCTTACTGTTCTTGCTTGGAGCATCTCATGTTTAATAGACAGAACCCAGAACCATGACCAATGGATGGAACCATCACCAGCAGCAGCAGCAGCAGCAGCAGCATGGACAGAACCGTGTCCATGAGGCTCACATGCGGAGGACTCCATCCTCACACACATGCATCTGCATCCACATGTTTTGTGGATCGAGCTCATGTCGTTCTGACTGAAGTCCATGAAGCGCTTCCTGTAAATCTGTGCTGTGTCGCGGGTCCGTCCTCATGCCATGCCTGAACACCTGGCTGTGGAAGGAAAACTCCCTCCCAGTGGGCGGAAGGAGACAGCGACGTGTGACAGGTGCGTCTCCTCCTGTAATTGATCCCGTTGGGCCGCTGTGCAGGAGCCAATCAGAGCGCAGGGTTCGACAGCGGAGACGGAAGCGTGCGAAGGCGCCCGGTCCAGGAAGCAGTGATTCTAATAACAGTGATGTTGTTCTGCGGTTGAGCTGTGGAGTCCACAGAATCCCCCCCGCTGCGTCTTCGCTCTCCAGACCCAGATTTGTTTTTCTCTAATCTTGTTTTTCGCTTTTTGAGACTGAACAGCAGTTTGGTAACACTTTGATGCTGATGCATCCACCTGGAGGATGGATGAACTGTCAAACTGAAACTAAAGTTTTCAAATGACTGCATCAACAACCATGTTGTCCATGGACTCCCTGACCTTTTCTTGTCCTTGAACTCATCACTGCATTCACATTTACACTGGGATCACAATTAGATGCAGTTATTTGTTTAAAGGAAGTCTGAGTTCAAACCAGTGAAGCCACAGGTGTTTTCAGAAGAAGAAGCTGCAGAATGGGCTCCATTTAGAGAGGGAAAGCAATCGTCCACAGTTTGAAGGATCATTACAGTCTGTGGAGCCAGAGGATAATTTACCATTGTGGAGGAACAATCAGAAGCGCATGGATTTGTGGCTCGACGCGGCGCTTTTGTTCTCCCACAGTGTAACTGTCCTTAAAGGCGGCGTCGGGCTCTGCCTCCCGCATGCGGAGCCTCCTGTGTGATTGAAACCTGCAGAGGCACTTTGCATTTATTTCCAGTCACACCAGGCGGAAACGGCAGAGGAGCCAATCGCACTCTGCTCAGTCAGACAGAAATCCAATTCTCCTTGAAGAGGACAACTATTATCTGTGAATGTGAACACGGCCCCATGCAAATTCTCCCAGTAAATGTCTTGTAAATAGTTTTTCCTGATATAAACATGACAGCTGCTGTTTGTCTCCACCTGGTTTCCTGCTCAGAAACCCTGGACGTTCTGAACATCCAGAGGTGGAAAGCAGAAGCTTCCACCACTGTCTCTGTTTCACACCCCGAAACTTCCCAGAGTGAGAATCTCTTAATGGAGACGAAATATTAAAAAACAAACACATCAGTTCTTATTACATCACCGCTCAACAGCAAATGCAGCCTTCACTTATCACAGCTGTGTGTGCGTGCGTGCGTGCGTGTGCGTGCGTGCGTGTGTGTGTGTGTGCGTGTGTGTGTGTGCATGATAAACACTGCAGCTGGGAGGAAAGTGGAAGGCAGGCGGCCTTGTTTCCGAGGTAATTGCTTTATGATCAATTGCAGCTGGTGATGAGAAAGAACGAGCTCTGTTTCTATTTATTTCACTTTCAAAGCGAAAACAAGCCAGAAACTGTCTCATTAATATTGCAAAGCTGCGGCTTCTTCAAATATTACATTTTTAATATTCCCGGAGCCTATAGATGTTCAGAAGCCTCCTGAGGAATTACAGTCCGACGTTGAAACACTCGCACCCGTTTCCACCTGGAGTTTGTTCACAGGTTAAAAGTAAACTACACTAAACTAAACCAGTCACAAAGACGCCGAACAAAATAAGCATCTGGACATTTATTCATCATAGTAACACATTTTTCTTAAGTTGTCAGTTTTGAATATGAGCAGAAACACAGTTCAATTCCAACAGAGACCAAAAGCTCCAACCAGTTTAAAGACAGTCTCCCAGTAGACAGAGGCAGTAACGCGCCAGTGGAAATGTTCCACTCATTTATTAGCTACGGGTGGGAATTAATTAAAAGAACAAAATAAAAAGGATCTTCATTTGTGACAGTGGCTGATTTACCAGTTAAAGCAAGAGTCAAGAGCACCTTCCGCTACCTCTCATTTCCCATTAGGGGACAAACTATGACACATCAGACAAAATAGAAAATAACATAAATCACACCTTCTCAGTAATCACCATATTGAACGGCTGTGTTTTCTGACAGCTGTACGAGCATCACCTTCGTCATTGGCAGCGCTGCTGTGTTGGATTGAATTAGAGCGTACAGGGACCTAATAGAGTGGACACAGACCCATGGACGTTCGTGACAGACGGACGTTTGGACGCATTAGCGGCAAATCAAGCTCACAGTGTCTCATCCACAAGCAAAGAGGCTCAGGATCAGAGTAAAACACGAACCCATGTCTGACACCAGCTGGATCCTGTAAAAGCCGCGAGGCCTCGTCCTCTGATTCCACAGCACTAATTAAATCCTCCACGTTCTACGCGTCCCTACAAGCCCATAAAGCTCCTCAGGGCCAATTAACCGCGCTTTGTTCCTCTCATCCTCCTCTGAGTTGTAACCAACGCCGACGTGATCGCAGCCGCCCACTCACCGCTCTCGTTTCATTTGCTTCACAGCAACCAATCGGATCCGCCGCCGTCCATTAGCAGATGAGCTCGGCGGCGTGCGGGTTCAACCCTGGGGGAGGTTCCGGCGAACGCCGCTTTAACTAAACGATGCTGAAACACGGCTCTGGGTCCGATCCTGCAAAGGACGGCTCTCCCTCAGCGTCCAATTACAGGCCAGACACGCGGGCGGCTTCAGGAGCATGAAGCAGGCTGTCAGGCCTGCTTTAGGGTTATTCATGCCTAAATGTCCCTAATATCTCCACTGGACTAATTCATTCAATTAAAATAATTACAAACACCCACTAACACAACATGAAACAGTCCCTGAACCAGCTCTGATTCCTGATTCCTGAAGCGTCTCTGATGCCGGAAGGCTCCGCCGTCCGTCTCCAGTTCCCAGTTCCCAGCTCCCCGCTCCCAGTTCCTAGCTCCTAGTTCTAAGTTTCCAGCTCCCAGCTCCCAGTTCCCAGTTCCCAGTTCCCAGTTCCCAGCTCCCAGCTCCCAGTTCCCAGTTCCCAGTTCCCAGTTCCCAGTTCCTAGTTCCCAGTTCCCAGTTCCCAGCTCCCAGTTCCCAGTTCCCAGCAGACTGCAGGCTGCAGGAGCGTGTGGACGTCAGCTGAGGTCCGTCAGACTGCGACTGAGCGGCCGTGACGCAGGGAGGGAGCGCTGTCACTGTGAAGCTTCATTCCTCGTCTCGAATCAGCTGTTTCTAACGCCGCCCTTCGGCTTCCTGCCTCTGCACAGCTGCTCTGCACTGGTCCGACTGCGTATGAAGTGTGTGACGACAGGTCGGACCTCCACCAGACGAACGAAGCTCAGAACCTTCTACAAACCACTGTTTCTACCTTCAGTTCTACAGGAGGATTCTTCAGGGACCTCATTCGTGTGTTGAGCTGCTGCTGTTTGTACAGTGGAGTCTTTACTGTAATAAAAACTACTGCTGCAACTGTGATTTAAACAGTAGCAAGTCCTCCACGAATTCGACATGCATTTTCATAAGCACTGATTCTGCCTCTCGGCACTAAAGTGCAGAAATGAGCCTGATCATCATCACAATATTCAATTATTTTGTCCAAAAGCCAAACCCAGATCAAACAGGCTGTGAAGGCTTCATCAGGAAAGAAGGAGGTTTTATACAATCAACTTATGTTGAATGAGGTTTGATCATTTCTGCTGCATGAAGCCTCTTTCAGTGAATGATCATCCAGTCACACACACACACTGTGGCCCGTGTCCTCGCTGCGACGCCATCAGCTGTTAACAGGACGGTTCTGAGCTGGGAGCCGTGAACGGACCTTACCGTGGTGGTCTTGACCCGGCCTCCGGGCTGCGTGCAGGTCCAGCCCGAATGATTGACCATGAGGTTACAGCCTTCATGGTCCAGGCACGGAGTCATCTCACACCACTGCCGACTGCGGACGATACGAACTGCAGAGAGAGGAGCATGAACGCATGAACGCATGAACGCATGAACCTTCAACAGTGTTTAGAGCAGAATGTAAATCCATTTACTGAAAGCGCTGAATGGGTCACATGATCAAACCAGTTAGACCAACACCAATGATGTTTTACGTCCGAGCTTTTCTCTGGAACAATCGCACACACTGTAAATGTTTTTCTGTTTATTTCTCACTCTTTTGTCTGGAATGATGGAAATATTGACCATTATTCTTGAAATCTCTCCATAAAATAAACAAGCAGGTAAAACCCGACGACTTGGACCGAACGCAACTGGACTTCAGAGGACTCATTCTGTTCCTCGTCTTCATCACACACTGCTATTTATATAGAAATGGGTCATCCTCACCAGCACATTTACATATTGTGGTTCCCTGATTGGCCCACAGAGGGAGAGGAGGGAGGATGAAGAGGAGCCCACGGAGCTTCGCTTGGGAAGACGTGAGTTGATAAAAGTACAAAACCTCAGACAATGAAAGACTGTTGACGACTGACGACACTGAGCAACACTTGGTGGTGACTGGAGGTCAATAGTAGATGAACCTGCAGCTCCTCCAGCGTCCGACGGACTCAGACCCGTTCGCTCCCATCACGTCTCTAAATTACACTCAGGCCTGAAAGGACAGTCGCTATGATGCTTCATTAAATCCCCACTGTGGCAGGTTTATCAAGACATGCTGGAGGTCGTGACCTCTGTCTCTCCTCTCAACGTGTTCAGGAAACGGCAGCCGTCACGGCCTCAGCGAACGTCCCCCCGACACGAGGACCGGGTTCTAAAGGATCTGAGCTCGCGCGGAGGCGTCCTGGGACGAGTCATCAGCGCCTCCATCTCGTCCCAGCAGGACGAGGCAGAGGTGTGATTACACATTGTCCCCCGTCAGCGCACGCAGGGCGTGAAACCGCGTGAACGGGAGGCGGAGCAGTGCCCGGATCCAGCGCTGCTCGCGTCCACGCTGGGACCGCGCTGTGAAAGCAGCGGCCGCAGGACGGATGGAGCTGAATCAGTGCGTTTGCTCAAGTTAAATATAGAAAATGGAAACAGAAACGCACGTTCACAGTATCAAGTAATGGAGATGCAGTGGATTAATCTCAGGTATCAGTGAAGACCTGAGCACCTGCGGGTGCTGCATCACCGCGCTGATTAACGAGCGACTGAGACATAGATCTGTCCACCGCCGCTCAGCGCGGTTCATTTATCCACAAAGAGAGGGGCCATTTTGTAATCGCTGCATTCATCACCGCCGGCATCCAGAAGGAGGGAACGCCGCATCGTCCCCAGAGGTCGGCGACGACGGAACGGGACGCCAGAACCAACAGGGGTAAACAAGGAGCGGGGAAAGCGACGCTCCCATTCCTCCTTCACTTCTGGAAGCAGCATGAGCTGAAGTGTGAAGCGTGTGATCGCGGAGTTGTTGCTGTTTACGTTTGCACCTGAGGCCGGTGCAGGTTTGAGCAACTCTCAGACTGCAGGAATCGGAGGTAGGTCCCTGAATGCACCACCTCTCTGCCCTTTTCAGTTCATCTCCACCTGATGAGGACCCAAAGGTCTCGTGTCTCATCTTTGTTTGGCTGCAGAGACTCGGAGCCTCGCGGCCTTTTCTTCTTCATGGCTGTCGGTCTGAGAGCATTAAACCAAACAGCAGCAGCAGCTGATGCTCTGAGACGGCTCCCACACACGCACGGTCCCTCAGAACCGGGCCTCCACCAGGAGCCAGGCCCACGTTCAGGGTGAGAGCGGGCGAGGACGGGCTGAAGCCGCAGCAGCGCCTCAGGAACCAGCCGACGTAAATACCAACATGCAGCTCCGCCGGCAGAGTAAAGGTCAGAGTCACATGGAGCTGCAGCTGCCGTTTATTTAGCTTCCCATGAAACGCGTTACTGTAAAGCAACTGAAATGTCAGGAAACGGATCAATTAACCAGGAAGTCCGGATAATCTGTTCAAACCAAGAACATTTACGTCCCATCTTTCATTTCGTTGTCCTAAAATTGTGCTTTACGCAACTAAACCAAAAAGATGTTAATGTTTTTTAAATTGTTTTTTAAAGTATATTTTATTGTTAAAATTAAGCCCTTAAATGTTTAAATTAATTAGCATATTTTATTGATTTTTAATGACATCATCACTCATGGTCGCTTCTCTGTGTGAATGGTTTTCTTTCCTGTATTTCCTCATCAGACTCTCACAGTTTGGTCCATTATTTGTGAACTACCCGTTTTTTCCTGTTCGTGTTACACGGGAGCAGGAGAAAACACAGTTTGACATAAATACCAGCACACGGCTCCGTAAAGGTCACACGGAGACGAAGAAGCCGCTTTTGATTCCATCACACAGTAAATGAGAATTTATGCATTTATTGTAAATAAAACTACATTTCTCCAAACGTTGAGTCGTGTGTTAAACTTTGCTGACTTCCGTTCTAATTAGTTTAAATAAAAATAACCCAGTCTTACTTTAAAGTGTTTTCACCTACTGTCAAAATGTTTATTTTACTTCTACACTTTAAAAAGTCGATGACAGCTTCAGCCCTGTCAGATTTTAATTACTGTAGACAGAAACTCTAGACTGGAGGGAAATGTTGAACTTAATAAAAGCCAAGTCTGAAGGAGGAAACATGTGAACTCCCTTCATCTAAGTCTTTCTAAAGACAGGAAGCAGCAGGAGCCTCCACTCAGCTCGACTTCAGCTAGTGGTGAATCACCTGCAGCTGCTGATGCAGAAACGCACAAGTGATGACATGAAGCGGAGCTCTGGGATGTGAGTCCAGGTGCTTTGACTGTGGACTCGGAGCATCTTACCGTCGACGCAGGCCGGCCGGGCTCGCGTGGTGCCGGCGATCTGGCCCTTCCTGCAGGCGCAGCGGGCCGTCTGCCGGGCGATGGTTCTCCTGGGCTGGCTGCTGTCCCGGTCCAGAGTGACGATCTCACAGGTGCCGGCCGCCAGCTGACCTGAGGCCAATCACATGAATGACACAGGACGGGCTTTAGACGGGCATCACAGCAGCAGAGATTCAGAGCCTGGAGGCAGAGACGAGGGCGTAACACAGAGCTGATGCTCGTCTGCTGTCTCGTTCGCTCATGAACCTCCTGCCACCGCTCAGCACAACTTCACCTACAACAAGTCCTTCATAACTGAGCAGACATTAATCAGCCAGAGTCAGAGTTCTAACTTAACGACAGCATCAGATCCTCACTGAAGTCTGGATCTTCATGTTTGTCCACTTTAACTCGAAGACACACTTTCCACGAAACATTGATTCAGCTCTGGCGTTTGGTTTCCTTCAGAAAAGTGGTGGAGGAGCTCATTTATTCAAAAGGCTGCATTTCCTGGTTCCTTATTTTACAGTTTGATGGTGTGTTGAAAGGTGACTCTGTCCCTTTACGTTTGTTGTGCAGCAGCTTTTGAGGCTGTGAGACGGAAACGCAGCAGCGCTGACGTCGAGCAGCGTTTGTCTTTGTGAAACACGAACGAAGACGCAGCGTTTGGGTTTGCGCTTTGTGTTTTATCGCCGCCGTCCGTCAGCGAAGGCGTCGCTCAGGTGGAATAATGCTGCTGTGATCACAGCCCTGACAGCCGCTGGTTTCCTCCACTTCAGCGAGAAACAAGACTCAAGGCTTTCATTCCCAATTCACAGGATTTACTGAGACGTCACCCGCTGTGCAGCTGCTGCAACTTAAGGTGATATTTCAACCATAAATGTGGTTTTGATTAGCAGAATGTTGCTGCTGGGGATGAAACCCGCTCACACCAAAGAGCTCGGCTTTAAAGGATTTCACTTAAGGAAGTTAAGCAGTTGTGGCTGGAACCACTGCTCAGATCTCTTTGCTGCCACTCTGACTCTAACGAAGCTCATGATCACGTCTGACAGCCGGCGCTAACGCAACTGCTGCCTCCTGATGTGTCCTCCTCCCCCTCCCGTTAGCCTCCAGGCTACATGGAAGCTAATAAACGTGGAAGTGATGCGGCTTCCTCCTCCTCCTCCTGTGGAGATGCACAGATGTGGAGAGGAGAGGACACTGTTTATGTGACACCTGAGGTCAAAGGTCAGAGGATGAACGCTAACACACAGATGTGAGACACTGACCTTCACACTGTGTCTAAATAGATGAAACCAGGAGGAGCTGGAACTAGATGAAATGCGTAAAGCAGCTCAGTGCAGCATCAGGGTGAAAGAAGAACATGAAGAACTGAGGAACATGAACCAGACGGCGGTCCAGTGAGTCCCTTTGGGCCTCTTGGTCTCCAGGTGGAGCCCGAGCTGCGATGAAGCAGCGCCTCTGCAGCCGGAGCGGCTTCCTGCCGTCATTGAGATTCCGCCTGCGCGTGGATGATGTCAGCGCCGCCGCCGCGCGCTAACAGGTGTTCCATGGAAACCGCAGCCAGCGCAGCGCCGGCAGCGCGGGTCTGTCTGCTCATTAGCGGCCGCTCATCACTGGCCTCCTTTCATTCTCCAAACCCTGTGGGAGGAAGCGCCGCCGCTCCTCCACGCGGTCTTTCTACAAACGCAGGAAACCGAGCGTGATCCGCGTAAACACGATCAAAGAGGCCGATCATCAGAATCCTGCGATAACAAAAGAAACGCTGCAGAGTCTGAGTCTGTGCTGCCGTTTGTTCCAGAGCTGCTGATTGGACGACGCTTTGAGAATTTGACGCTGTGTATTTAGTTATGGCTCATTTCTGCTATTGAACACCATTAACTGTATCCTACATCTACTACATCAACACAAAATATTCAGCCAAAATTAAAGGCGAAATTCTTTGTCAACGAACACACTTTAAATCAGCTCAGATCCACAAGACGGACGACAACAAACAAACTGGAGACAGGAGGTTTAATATTTAGTTCTGTTGAACTTTTAAATGCAGAAACGTGTTGTTTGAGGCTCTCAACCTCTGCCTCAGCAGGTTTGATCTGTGCTGAAGGAGTCACAGGAGTCCTGGCGCCGTCGCCGTGGCAGCGTCAGACTCTGACACGTCGCTCACATTACAGCAGTTAATCTAATCACAGAGCCTTGTTCTCGCTGTGTTAGTTTGTGTCCGAGCGCCGCCGACACGTCGCTGAGGATGGAACATAAACCAGCATCTGGTCGATGGGAGCTTTTATCACCTGCAATCTTTTTTTATTTTCCTGCAAATTGAAAATAGGACCAACAATCACAAAGCAGGAAAACCGGAGTCAGAGGAACAATGATGAGGCTGAGATTGGGTTTGACGCGAGTCTGTGTCTGGTTGTTAAAAGTGTGATGGCGGCTAATGAGTGTGTTACTGAGCAGCTGAATCCAACACGAGGCTGGAGACAATAAATAAGAAGCATCACTGAGACGTTTTAATGTCAAGGTCAGACTGTACGAGCAGCTTAATATGATGAGAGATGGAGAGGACGAATTCACTGCATCAGATAAGATAAATCACTGCTGAAAACATTCAGCTCCCTTCATGCACATTCTGATGTTTGTGACTGAACTGAGTCTGGTTCTGCTGGAGGTTCCTTCCATTAAAGGGAGTTTTTCCTCTGATTTTCACTCTGGAAGTTTCTCGGAGCTTTGTTTGTTGAGCAGCTGTTTTCCAGTCTCCTCCTCGATCGCACACAGGAAAAAAGCAGCTCACGAACTGGAACTTCATGCAGAGGGTTGAAGTGAAGACGGATGACGTTTCTCCTCCGGAGAAGGAACGCGACCTTGACTGACCGCTTCCTGCAGAGGCGGAGCTGAGGTTTGAGGCCGAGGCGTCTCGTCGTCCTGTCGCACGGCTGAGGTGAGACTCTCGAACCCGAGCGGTGTCGTCAGTCGCGCTCCGGGTCGGTTCCTCCTTCAGACCAATTTATTCAAATCCAATTACACCCTCTGCGGCTTTTAGATCCTTTAATTTCTGTTTGTGTGTTTTTTCCCCTCACAACTGCTGATTTGAACTTTCATTCAGATGCAGCGCGTTCATAATTCCCATGAATATATGCGCCACTTAATGGGGCATTGAGAATTAATTTGGGCTCTGAGGGCTCCTTAGGTGAGGCTCCTCCACCGCAGGCTCAGCGCTGCGTCGGCTGCATAATGGGCTTGTTTTCAGGATCTAAATGAGCTTCATGAGCGCGGAGAGGAAACAAAGGAAAACCTTAGCAAACAGAGCGCGTGAGCAGATTCTCCAGCAGCCTCCACTTTGTTTCCACGGCGATGATCAATGAAGAGGAGACAGCGACAGACGCTCCTCCCCAAAGCGGAGGCTTCTTTGAGATTTTAACTGTTTCCCAAATCTTAGCAGGAAAAGAATCGGTGACAACGTTGTGCTGTTTCACCTGATGCTGAGTTCAAAACGAGCGTCTCTGCATCATCCGCCGCCTCCATCGTCTCCTGTCTGTGTTTGGGCTCCGATGACTTTCCTCCCTGTGTTTATCAGAAACATCTGCATACAAACAAGCAGACGCTTCAGATGCGTCAGAAGCAGATGCCGGAGGAAAAGCGCTGCGTTTCTGCTCCTGGGCTCAGAGAACAGAAGGACTTTTATCGCTCCACCCGCGACTCGGAGGAGCCTTAAATCTCTGTCTGAGCCTCCGTCTGAGGTAACTGGCTGGAAGACCTGCTCCACTACAAGCCTCTCCACTGACATCTCCTTAGGATCTGCATTGGAGCTCACGGAGCCTCGGAGCCGCATGCAGGAGGAAACAGTGAAGTTCAACAGAACAACAGGATGTCAACAGACTGATCAACTTCCTGTTTCTCACAGTTCTAGAAATCTGCTCCTGAGTCTGAGTCTGTGGAAAAGCAACCTGAACTTTAGCGACCAGATGAAGCTCAGTCCTCGCGTGGAGTCGTCCTTATAGAGTCAGTTGAGACCTTCACTGCTTGTAATCATCTGTCTCTACTGCAGCTTTGTTCTGCTCATGATCGATTCCATTAGACTTGACCTCATCACGGGGGTTTCAGCATTTCTATATATAGCTATATATATAGCTAATATATATATATTCTACATTTATGCTATGCCTACAGTATAATAATGCTTAATAGTTTTGGCTCTGTGAACTACAGGTGCTCAGCCTCCTGCAGAACAGCTCACTGTGAGTCTAATTCAGCACTGATGCTGGAAACCACCCCACAGAATCAGTGCTGGTGTGTGTTTGCTGCTTCTTTAATTCCTGCCTTCCAGATTTTCTGAGCTCCTGAGCTGCTCTGCTCTGAGAAATGAAGGCACACGTCACCACCAGGCTGCAGAGAAACCAAGCAGCCATTACAGCCTGTGGTCAGTGTCTTCTGCAAGATACTTAATAATAATAATAATAATAATAATAATAATAATTATTATTATTATTATTATTATTATTATTATTATTATTATTATTATTATTATTATTATTATTATTTTAGTGAGGACACAAAAAAGTGAGAAATGAAGAAATAGTGCTTGACTTCTACGGTATTAAATATATTGAGCAGACACTAGACTAACTTTAGAATGAAGGATGTAACCAGAGCTCTGCTGCGGCCAAAGATAATAGAATAATAGATAATAATATTGAAGCCAAATAAATAATGTATCTGTAGACGTTCCTCATCACAAACATAACAGAGCATTTTATGTAAATAAAATGAATTGAATAAATAGATTTGGTCCGTTTCTATACATTAAAATCATAATTGATTTAATGAATTCAGTCCGACGCACACTCACCACTGTGGAGTTATGAAGTGTTGTTAAACCACTGAACGGCGTGAAATAACGATCCTGTTTGTCAGATTTAAGTTGAGAGCGAACATCTTCAGATCTGGCAGCTAAATATTAGTGTTTAGTCAAAGGACGACGAGTTCATTCCCTAAAACTTTATTAGTGTCAATGGAACCAGGAGAGGAGTTAGTTCCATGTTTTGCGTTAATTAATTTGTAATTTTTTTTGTATAATTGGTTGCTTTTGTCACGGACACTGATATTTTTTTTAGATTTGAGGTCCTTCATCTGACGGAACATTCTATTTTTTAAGTGGCTCATCTTGTCCTGCACGTCTACATTTTATTGATTATTATTATGAAGCTCTGAGTGGTGGAGGAGACGCTGCAGTGGAGTCACCGTGTGTCTCCTCTCACCTCAGACCTGCGCGTCTCACACGGGCCACAGATCCAGGAACAGCCGCGTCTGTTCTGCACGGACACGTGCGCATTCGAGCCTCAGAGCGCGCACGTCAACGCGTGACTGAGTGAAGCGCTTCGACCCGACACGCATCAAACCCACGCATCGTCCCAGAGTGTGTGACGGCACCGACGCACCTTCTCTCAGGATGTGGCCGTGGAGCAGCACGAGCAGCAGGAAGCAGCCCGCGGCGGCAGTCAGAGCCCAGGCCACGCGCGGCAGCTGCATGAGTGAGACCCGATCCGCTCACGAGCCAAGGTCCGAAGCGCGACGATCCGCAGGCTGGCGCCTCCTCACGACGCCGCGTCCATGCGCGGGCTGAACGGCGCACAGCAGCCGTGGGCGGCGGATCCAGAGCCGGCAGATGTTACGCAGCTGGTCCTTTTCTGGTGCCAAGTTGCCCGGTTCTTCCCGGCGCGTCACGGAGCGCGGCGGAGGCCGGCGGCGGCGGCGGATGCGCGGGCTCGTCCGCTCCGCCGCAGCACCGTCATCAGACGCGAAAACTTTACCAGATCAACGCCGCCCGCGCCTCGGATCCGCCGGGAGCCCCCGTCCGCTCGTGCTTGTAAATCCCCCGAGAGGTGGAAGAACCGACACCGGCCCCGGCGGCAGCTGCAGCTGCTCGGTGCATGTTGCTCTCTGTCTCCTGCGACGGTGAAGAGTGGAGGAGTTTCTGATCTGAGGATCCGCTGCAGCCTCCTCTCTCTCTCTCTCTCTCTCTCTCTCTCTCTCTCTCTCTCTCTCTCTCTCTCTCTCTCTCTCTCTCTCTCTAATGGTGAATCCACAGCTGACTGACGCGCCATCAGAGGCCAGTCTTCAGGGAACCGAAGCCTGATCATGACCCTGGATGATGAGGGGTCGACCCTGAAGATCTGACCTCACGTTTGGACCAAAGCAGCTGGAATAAACCCTCAGATGCTGGTCTCACGTCGCTATCGTTCTGTTTTATTACACAGCTCGTGACTTGTTGCATTATCTTCACTGAACAATCGGACTTTGAACAAGGACGAGGCACATTTTAAATTCTCCGTACGGTGCAGAGCAGACTCATTATTCTGCCGGTTCTTCCATCATTGTATTTTATATTCCTATGTTGGAATCAGAAAAAAAAATTCTTCCAAAATTTGGAAAATATAATAAATAATAGAATGACTAAACCCTAAATAACAGCGAACAACTGCTTTCCTTTCTCATTATTATTATTATTATCCTAATAATTAAAACCACTTTAGTGTTTGAATACATATTTGTGTTATTATCATAATTCATTCTGACTCCTGTGTCTACATGCGCAGACTGTTTGCTCGTGGTTTCACACGTTTTCTCGTCTAACAGGCGCTCGCTGCCATGTTGGGAGCCTCTTGGTGACTGATGGCTGGAGGAGCGGCGCTGCTGATGGAGACGTTGCAGGATGACAGCGGCGCATCCTGCTCTGCTCTCATGCATGAATCCATCCGGCTGATTGATCGCTTGTGTTCGGGCTCTTATCAAAGCTCTCAGCCTCTCCATCTGTCAGACGGAGTCCATCACCGCCGCCCTCCTGCTCCTCCTGATGCGGCTCCGGCTCCGTCGGGTCACGCTCTCTGGGCCTGTGGCGCCACTGATTATTGCTGATGTTTTCCTGCCATTGATTAGCTTTCCACGGAGCCGCCCGTCACGGCCGGAGGCGTTGCAGCCGACGCGTCTGGAGGCAGATCAACATAAACAGTGTCAGGACTCGTCTGGAGCCCGGAGCCGCACAGGAAATGAAAAGTGTCCGTTTGACGGGATGAAGACGCGTCAGTCAGAGCGGCCGTGAACTCTCAGCACAGGAAGCTGAATCCCAATGTCTGAAGTTCAGTCCGACAGCAGGCGGACGCGCTTTAGTTTGAGCTACAGCACAAAACAAACACGATGCGCTTTAAACGCGTCTAATCCAGCCAGCGTCACGTGACTGAAGCCGCGTAATGAAGTTAACACTGTTGCAGAACAGATGCTTTGTTTTGCTTTTGTAAACTCCATTAAAGAGCCTCTGGGGGTCCACGCGTTGATTTCATGGAAACCAGCTCCATGTGTTTGCCGCCATCAGAACTCCTCCAGAGTGATTTGAGGGAGGCGTGAAGGAAGAAGGAAACAGGGGAATCACTTCAATCAGCATGAGGCCAATGCACGCACGTACGCACAGACACACACACACGCACGCACGCACACACACACACACACACACACACACACACAGAAAGCTGAGCCTGAACCCTGACAGACATCTGTCGCCTCAGCATCAAATCTGAGGATGAGCAACGGTGATGAGACAAATGTGTTTCAGTACTAACTTAATCTTTCAGCTTTCATAGTCCTGTAGTTTTCTCCAGCTACAATGAACGATGAACAAAGTTCCAGCTTTGTTACAACGTGAGGCCTCACGCCTGCACCTCCACCATCTCTCATCTTTACTGCTGTCAGTGAAGGAGGTGATGCTCAAGTGCGGCTAATTTCCCTGCAGGAAACAGGAAGGTCATGAAAACTATAACCTACATGTTTGGTACAAAGTCTGGATATTGCTGCTTTTCATCGTGACCTTTGACCTTTGACCCACCCCCTGCTGTCCCCTTCCTATCACCTAATCGCCACATTATGCAGCCGCAGCGTCGCCGGGTTGTGCTGCTGCTGGATTTATGGAGTGGCTTTAAGTCAGGGGTAGAGGAGCACATTAGGCCCATCACAGCGGCCTGTGTGGAATTATTACGCCCACTTTACAGCACAGTGGGAGGATTAATTAAAGGCAACGCCGAGGTGCTACATCACCAGGCCGTCGCTTCATCTCCCACGGCGACCACAGGATGCTACAACGAAGAGCCCCGACTCTGAACCACAGCGTCGGGGCTCAGAAGCACCTCGTCTCTTTACCCGCTGATCCCCTGATTAAATCCTCAGCTGCAAACTGCTGCGACCGTATCTGGGTCATAAAACCAGTGAGCACAAACTATCATTTTAATCCATGCGAGTGTTTGAGACCTGCAGCTCATATGTTCGTTCCTCAGCTCCTGCGTGTTCAGACCCTCATGCTCTGCAGCCTGTTTGATGACGCTCCCCGGCAGCTCCATCATCACAGCACCAGCCGTAAACAAAGGAGCAATAAGAGCCCGGCTCTGATAAGGCCCGGCCTCATCCCGCTCCCTTATCGCCCGCTCCTCAGAACCACCCGCAGGCCGTTCTCACCAACGCATCCACTCGGCCTCCGTTGTTTATCTGAGCGCACAGGCAACACGTACAGAGAGGCTGTAACTGATGGCGCGTCATGTGAGTTCCACGTGTTCAGCTGCAGCCGAGGACGGAGGAACAGGAGCCGCCGGGACCCGAAGCCCGGCTCTAACTGTTGTTTCATCTGTTCCACTTCTGGGTTGTGTCCGTTATAATGTTTCTATGCCCGGCTGTCGTCCAACGCGTGTCCAGAGGCGACACGTTTGAATGGGATTGAGGCCACAGACACCTGCACCTCAGGCTGCACCGTGAAATGACTCCCACCCGGGTCTGGGAACCAGCTGACGTCCCGTGGGTGAAGCTGCGGCGCGGCCTCCGTCACCCGGCTGAACACAGGAACTCACTCATGTCGCTGTCACAGAGAAACAGTTCTCCTCCAGTGGAAACCGACCTCACAGGAACCTGCTCTGTTTCCGCAGAGACTCGTCGCTTCAATTTAATCAGCTGCGGCCTCATATTTCTTCTGCAGAGAAACTGTAGCAGCTCATTACGCAGATTAATTCACAGGAAGGTTACAAATGAGCCACTGTATATTTTTTATTTCTAAATGAAGATGGCCACTCTGCTGGACTCCTGCTAATTAAAGCACTGATAGAAGCATTCATTCCACTGACCTCAGAGATAAACACATAGAGAATTATCACCTTTCTGACAAATTCATCTCTGAGGAATTAGCTGGTGAAAGTTCACTGAGTCTATGAGAATAATATTTTTGGATTTATCCAAACCAAAGTTCACGTGATCGTATTTTTAAAATGCTATCATTGATTCACCAGAGCCACAAAGTATAAATCGATGTGGAGTCAAACTGAGGTGATGTGAGAGTTTTATCAGCGTGAACGGACCCTTGATGGGACTCGTGTCTGTGTGTCACTCGTCTCTTATCAGGATCTGGTTTTCCGGCAGAAAAACGAAATCCTCAACCTCAAAACCCTTCAGCAGGAAGAGACACCTTCTGGACTCCCGTCCAATCACAGAAGCAGATGATGATGCTCTGTTTCAACGCGCGCCCATGATGAAAGCGCCTCAGACGCCGCTTTGTGTGAATTCACTCATCTCCGCCCTCAGATGATCAGATCTGTGCTGCGACGATGCACCAGCGCCGTGTTTACCAGCGAGCGGCACAGATTCACTGATACTGACTGATGGCTCTGCCGCGTCGCCTCCTGCTCCAAACAGCAGCTTCCAGCGCTCAGATAACAGCCGTCATCGTCTCAGGAGCCGCGCAGGAACAGCAGAGCCATTATCCTGCTGAGAGTTATCACGGACGCGTGAGGAGCCGGGATATCAGCTCTAATCTCCCCCCACCGCCGCCCCAACATGGGCCCAGGAAAAGCATCCCTCACATGCACACATCCTGCTCCATCCTTCAGACGCACACACACACACACACGCACACACACGCATGCACACACATAGACACACACACGCATGCACACACATAGACACACACACGCACGCACACACATAGACACACATGCACGCACACGCATGCACACACATAGACACACACACGCATGCACACACATAGACACACACACGCATGCACACACATAGACACACGCACACACGCACACACACGCACACGCATGCACACACATAGACACACACACGCATGCACACACATAAACACACGCACGCACACACACACACACGCACACGCATGCACACACATAGTCACACACGCACACACATAGACACACACGCACAGGCACACGCATGCACACACATAGACACACACACGCATGCACGCACATAGACACACGCACACGCACACACACACACGCACACGCATGCACACACATAGACACACACACGCATGCACGCACATAGACACACGCACACACACACACGCGCACGCATGCACACACATAGACACACACACACACGCACACGCATCCACACACATAGACACACACGCACGCACATGGAGGCTCATTGAAATGTCAGCGAGGAGGAGACGCGTGCGCTTAAGATAACGACAAAGATGCAGATGACAGCGGGTTTGTGACCTTCAGATGCTCCACAGAAATGTAGAGTAAAGACACGTTAAACTCTGTGAGTCCAGACTTTTCTTCATTCCAAGTTGTGGTGAGAGGAAAAGAAGCAGCAACGCAACTTTTCAGACCTCACTGACATTTGCAGAAGGAATTGATGTCGGTTCATGTGTTAGAGCTGGGCTGAAATTCAAACCCCAGCTGCTCCAGTGGCACAACCGGCCAGCGCGCGATACTTATAAGACAGTGACCTGCAGAGTGATGCTGAGGTTGTGAGTTCGAGCCTCACCTGGAGCAGAAGTCAGTCTTTTAAATGCAAGATAAACCATCTGTTCTACAGCCGCTCCCTCAGTGCAGAGACCCCAATGCATCAATACAAATTAATAATTATTAAACCCTAAATCTCCTCGGTTGCTTGATGATGATGATCCGCTCAAACAGCGTCAGTGTGTTTTATTTTACGCCGCTAATGTTGGACCTGCTGCTGTGTTCCTGCCAGATGTGACGGTCACTTTTCTCCAGCATAACTTCTAAATGGATTCCACTGGATTTCACTCAGACACAGTCGGCGGTCGCAGCATCCGGAGCGCGTTTGGAAGCATCACTGCAGCGCTTCATCCGACCTCCAGCGGAGACGAGGCCTCTGTGCAGCTCTGTGGCGGTGGCGGCGGCGGCGGCGGCGGCGGCGGCGCCTGACCTTCGGCCGCCTCTCGCCCTCTGAGCTGCTGGCGCTGGTGGTAATTGGATGCTCGTCTCCCTCCGTCCCCCCTCTCGCCGGTCCCTGTTCTCGCTGCTGGAGGTGTCATCATCGGCCCTCTAATAAGACGAAGGCCACGGGCGCCTTCAGCGCATCATTATTCACACTAATGACTTCGTGGAGGTTTCAACAACCTCAGCTGCTCCTTTACAGGATTGGCTGCATCTGCACACGCAGTCCAGAACCAGCTGAAAACCCAAGCGGCGCAAAAGGTCACAGTCGAAGTATAAAAGCTGTAAACATCTGGATGTTTGCAGACAAACAGAAAGTCTTCACTCATGTTTGCTTTAACTGAGTCGAGGTCGTCTCAGCATCACGTTGAGCTTCGGGCCGTCTGTCTTTGCTGCTGAGTGAAAACGGACCAGCGTGAGCGTGAAGTGGAGGACGAGCGTTCAGCGGAGGAGACGCTCAGCGTGAGTCTGAGGAGCGACGAGTTGCAGAGCTGAGCTTCGCGGCTGCAGAGAAGGCGACTTCACAGCGCAGCGTCTCTGAGCAGCGGGCGCTCAACTGTGTGGACGAGGTGTCGCCGCTCATGAAGAACCGGACACACACACGTGTCTAACGCAGCTTTAACGGTGCAGGGTTCCTAGTTTATGCTGCGTGTGTTTGTTGCATTAACATCTGCCGTGATGTGACTTTTGTCGTGGGTCAGTCCACGTTCCCCTGTTCCCGGCTCCACGGCGCCGCGTTGCGTTCCCGGTCTCGTCTCTGCGTCTGTTTCGTCCTCACTGTGAGGAGGAAACAGCGGATTCCCACCGAGCTCGCGGCAGCAGCCGGAGGCTTCGCACAGAGGAACCGTGCAGGTGTTTTCATTTGAATACCTGAACGTGTCTGAGCAGTGACACATATAGTCTGTTCAGCCTGAGCTGATCAAACAGCAAACCGCCGCGGAGGAAGAGACACTTCCAGCAGCTATAAAGAATGACATTGTGGGACAGAACCCTGCAGAGTGAAGGCTTATTTAACAGGCGCCTAATCAGCTGGGAAGACGTCGCCAGGCAGATGCAGCTGATCTGGATTCATGACGACCTTTAGGCAGCTTTTATTATCAGACATTAAAAATAATAAGTATCCATCTGGCTTCATTATCACAGCCTCCAATCTGCTGGAGCAGATTAGCGTTTTAATGGGACCAACAGTTTCTAGCTGCAGTAAAGCTGCTGCGACCTGTTTTCTCCTGTTCGTCTCCTTTTCGTTCTCGTTGGCCTCGGGTCTGTTTGCTCGTCGCCTCTCGTCACACTCTTAATCTGATTGTTTGCTTCATTAAAATCTGACCTGCTGTGCATTTCGGGGCTTTTGTCTCGTACTCTGAAAAGTGATGAATGAAACTTGCACGTGCTTAAAAGCTTTGAGCTCAAATCTGGGTTCAGAGGAGCTGTTAGCAGACGGTGCTGAAGGCGGAGGAGGCGGCGACGGGTGGAACCAGGGCTGATGAGTGAACCAGGCCCCGTTAGCGCTGACGGAGGCTGTCGCTGCAGGAAGCAGGTGGAACGCGTGAGATGCGAAAGTCCTCGCGTCTCCAGTGAAGCATCTTCAGTTATGATTCTTCCATCTTTTGGGTCTGGGTTGTTGTCGGGTCACGTTGTCCAACCCGACAGAACCTTCAGAGCCGTCAGCAGCAGTGAATCAGTCACTGATTCTGTCATCTCCGTCTCCTATGCACTTTCTCCAAAACGCGTCCTCATTAGTCCCGTTGGCAAGGTCACCGTTGTTATGGCAACGCTATGCTGAGGATGATGCTGAGGAGACAGAGCTGAGACCTGAGACCTTCATCAGCAGCATCAGGAGATAAACAAAATCCACTCCCGGCGAAAACTACTTCTCTTGGTGAAGATTGGCGCCTGCAGGAGAGAGGAGTGAGATCAGTGGCGGCCGGAGGAGAGAGCGGATCCATCAGCGCCGGCAGGTGTTGCTCTGGTTCCTTTACTGTTTGGTGTCACGTTCGGACACATTTGCCAACACCTTGTTTAAATACCTGCCTAGTGTGAATAAAATAAAAAAACATGTCCATGTATTTTTAACGTATTGGTAAAAGCAGCCACTGATTTATTATTTTACATCAGCACTTACAGCACTCTATTTCACCACTAAACTGGAAAATTTCCCTTTAAAGGGAGAAACCTGCAGCAGATTAGAGGCGGCGGCAGCTTATGCCTCGATTAAGAGCCTGGTCGGTGGTAAAAGAAGAGACATAAAAGCACAGAGGGAAACAAAACAGAGCAACACAATGGCAACAGCACAAAAAATTGAAGTCAAATGAGGCGATTCATTTTAAATAAATGCAAAGTAACAACAAACTGATGCAAATTGGCTAAAAACACAGGAGAGACGCACAACCACCGCACACTGAGAAGACAAAGAGCTCAAACAGTCCATCACGGTGCTGAGTCCAGCTGCTGGAGCCCGTCCGGCTCCTGAGGCCCGGCCCAGTTGCACCAGGTGCTGCTGGAGGTCTGACCGTGGTTTGACCTGTGACACTGCACTTTGTTTCCTCGCTGTCTGTATCAGCTGCATCAGCCTGCAGATATTTATGATCCCGGAGCAGTCAGCGGCAGACGACGCGTCACTTTTATGTTGGGGCCATTATTATGACTGTTATTCGATGATTTATGGCTCCGTCCCGCAGCGGCTGTTTGTCCCAGCAGGTCGTAAAACGCGCCGCAGCGTAATAACCTGCGTGCGAAGTTTAACGGCGGCCTGTAAAACCTTGCCTTCAGACCTACAGAGGTTTTAATCAACACCTGAAACAGCTCCCGCTAGGTTCTGCTAAAACATCAGCATTAGCCCTAAAAAAGGGGTTTATAGCGATTAAAACAGGACGTATTGGTTTTATGAGGTTTGTGTGTAGGTCTCTGCTATTTCTGAGGGTTTATAGCACATGACTGAGTATCTATTTAACATGAGCTGATGATGACTATGATCATAAAGCTAAAGTTCACATCAGGTTCCACTGAGTTTTTACTGAAACAGAACATCTGCTTTCTGACTTTGCTCCTCTCTGCTGCCAAACTCTGAGGTGGAAACAACACATTTTAAAGTGGACAAGAAACTCTTTGATCCAATAAATCACAGCGTGGACAAGGTGCTTCACGCCGCGCCGCAATCTCGGCCGTGGCCGTGAAGGAAGCTCGCGGGCGAAGGTGTTTTATTGCAGGAGGCCGCGGCGTCTCCAGGCAGCGCCGGCGCTCAGCTCAACAGACTCCTGATGGAAACGTCAGCGCTCGTCTCCACCGCTCCACCTTTAATCTGTGTCCGGACGCGCGCCGCCTCGGCTGTCCATCACGCCTGGCAGGAGGATTATTGTTCTGACTGAGGTGCAGAGGCATCGCTGTGATGACGGACGAGAGAGAACCAAAAACACACCTGCAGAACTGGAAAGTGTGTAGATGTCAGAGCTGAACATCTGTCTGCTGTCAGCAGCTGAGAGGAGCTTTGAGCCACGGCAGGAACCCAGTGTGAAACATCAGCAGAGGAACGTCAGGCATCAAACCTGATTTCACTGACGGTGAAACGCAAATGAATGCAGTCTGAAGAAATGTAATAAGATCTAACAAACACGGGAAGCGAACAGGCACAAGGTGTTGTGTCTGTCGCCGTAGCGACGCGGTGGAGGCGCGTTAGGAGCTCGACAGGTGAGGTCAGAGTTGGAGAGAAGACAAACGAGGCGCGCGGTGGAATCTGCTGAGCGCGGCGTTTCAAGGGTTGACCTCTGAACCCGGCATCCATCCCATAATCACGTCCCGGCGTCAGCCGCTTATTCTGCTGTCGCCTCCTAAAGTCACACTGAACCAGGAACATCCGCTAGTGCATTATCTTCTGAGAGACAGATCCGGACGCTTTTAAAACAAAATGAAACAGACATAAACAAAGAAATAATGAAGCAAATAATGAAGCATTAGCAGCGGTAGAAGAAGTCTGAGACTAGTAGCGTATCTTTGTCTGTTCAACCGTTCCTTTGTCTGAAAACTCTCCTTCATCGAGGTCGTTCCAGAAACCTGCTGCCATCATCATCATTAATGATCTGCTTCAATTCCAAGAAGTCCATTTATTAAAAAACAGCCATGTCTGCATAAAAACAACACACACACACACACGCACGCACACACGCACACACACACACACACACACACACACACACACACACACACACACACACACACACACACACACACACACACTGGCTGTTAGCAGTTAATAAACAGAGGAAATGGGACCCCAGAGCTCATTAATATCAGTGAAGGTGAGCGGCTGCTGAAGTCGGCCCAGGAAGGAGCGGAGGCAGGGCTGTGGTGGGTGCAGGCTGGGCCGACGCTGGCACCTGGATCCAGGATGGACCGTCAGTGGTGTCTAACACCTGGAGCCACCACAGCGCGTGGCGGCTGCTTCCTGAAGCCTTTGTTGGTGCCAGATCTCCAGAGTAACGCTCTCACCATCATCGCCGCTGCTGTTGCTTCCAGTTCAGTGTTCTTCTTTTGTCAGTGCATGAAAAGTTGCCTCAGGGTCAAACCCACTATTCTAACATTGGTACCTGTGGAACTGTTCCCCAGCTAATTGTGCTGTCGTTCCCCTGTAAAAGCGAAGAGACTGTGTAAATGTGCTGTGGTTTGTACCCAATAACCTCCGTCTGGAAAGTTGGAGAAACAGTCAAAACAAATGTGTCTGTTAGAAAATGTTATTCACATATTATTCACCTGTAAAAAAAAAAGGGACAAGAGCTCATCTCATCATGTGAGATTTCAAGACGTAGAGATTATGGTCTGGCTTAATAAACGTAATGACAACTAAACTTTTTGAGCCTTTTGTGTGGACGCTTTACTTCCCAGTCGGACCGGGTCCATCTGACGGATCTTCGTCTCTGTCTGGGGACGTACGGCTCCTAGTCTGCAGCGTGGGCCGCGCCTCAGCTGACCTCAGCTCAGTCAACGGACGGTGTTCGGGCCTCATGCAGGGACAGCTGCTCTCCACCGCCATCGTCCATTTTAGTCGCCATCACCTGAGTGGACACGATGGCCTGTGTCAGCATGCATCACAGGGAGCATTGTCTTCTATTTATAACCCTGACCTCTCTCCTCCTCCTTCTCAGCGTCGGGCCTCATCGTTTGCAGAACGTCGCAGGCAGCAGCATCCATCACGGACGGAGAGAAGCCTCCAGTCAGACTCATTCGTCTCTGCTCGTCGCGTCTCAGAGGAGGTGCATCAAACTGAGAGGTCACAGGGTCAATAACAGAGGTGGTGGAAGTACACAATACTCAACACACACGGCAGGGACCACCTCTAACTACAAACTACCACAGCACTTCATAGTCCATATGCCTACTGCACTTAAGTTAGAATATCACAGTGTAATTTACTAGGTTTTTATTTTCTTTAAAGTTCTCGTCTTTGTGTTTCAAAGCTGAAATGGTATTAAAAGGATATTAGGCATTCAGGGAAAATCCACACGTTTCTCAACGTCTGCTTGGCGTCAGCGTCCATTCAAACGGGAGATTGTGTAAAATTAACTGCAAAATGCTGCAGGGGTTTATATGTGAAGGCAGGAAATTACATTTGTAACAATGCAGAGATGAAATGAAGATAATATTAATATTTATTGATTCTACATCTGAGAAATTAACGTGTTAAGGGGCTCACAAGAAAACAGAAAAATGTGCAAAATAGTGCAAATATACAAATGTACATGTACCAGTATCTACAAATGACCTTTCAGTGTTTATTTGAGTTTGGAAGGAAACAAAAACAAGCATGAGAGAATAAAGAGACTTTGAGCCTGGAAGCTCGTGATTTGAAGTGGTTGTTCAGATAAGATCTGTTGGAATAAACCTTAACATAAAGACAAACTGAAGCTGTAGAACTGGAGCAACGTCTCCACAGACAGTGATGTGCGCTGCAGCAGCTCCCCCTTTTGTCTCTGAATCACCTGGAGGAGCAGTAACAAACAGTACTTCTACTGCAATACTGCACTTTGAGAAACTTGAATTTTTCACTGTTTTCTGCAATCAGCTACTTCATAAAACTAGAAAATATCAGTTAAATGAACTTAGCTCCACGTCAGCCAACAACAGCATCGGCATTAGGAAAACAAGCAGAATAATATTAACACACTAGGTTTAAACAACACAACGCAATATTTATGGAAAAACTGCATAGACAAAAATGTGCTACGAAAAGAGAAAAAACAACGGTTGTTGTGAGAGTGAACCAACACACAATATTAACAGACGACATTTCTGTGCGTTCTTTTCTGTGACGTCATTACGTCGTTACGAACCGTGATGCTTTGAGGTACTGTATGAAATGTTTGAATTTTGACACTTTTTAAAAACACTGCGTGTATGAGTTGCTTTATTTGAATATATTTCAGGATATATTTAATAGATGAAAGTTAGTCTGTTTCTGAATTGCACTTTCTTTACAACAACCTCCTTCAGTACATTACAATTTAAGTAAAACGTATTTTTAAGCTTGTTTTGAAAACTCGTGTCACGAAGTTTATTTTAGTCTGAGGTTTTTCTCAGCATCTGAACGCCGCACCTGGCTCCTCCTACATCCGGTAAGAAACCGCTATCCGTCAGAAAAAACATCCCGAGCAGAGATCCGCTACACGGACCCATTTAACCGGCACCGACGTTGCTCTTATCGCGGGAGCGCTGTGGGGGACCTCGGGGGTCACATGTCCGGGCAGAGGTAGCCGGAGCCGCGCTACTGCTGCCTCCTCGGCCGGCTGAAGGACGCAGATGGAGAGGCCGAGCAGGCTGCTGCTGCTGTCCGAGCTCCGCGTCAGGAACGCCGCGCACAGTGTGAGCCTGAGCCGGTCCCTGCTCACCTGGAAGAGGCGGGGGTCCAGCCCGCTGTACCACCCGTTCAGACCCAGTAAGGCCCGGACGGCGGCGCGTCCGCCTGTGTGTGTCCGTGTGCGTCGGCCTTTACGCACAGCGACGTCCCGTGTGGTAAACAAAGGACAGAGGACGCGGGGAGGTTGTGTTGCTGTTACGCAATGTGTGTGCGTGGTTGTGGCTGTAACTTTAGCCAAGGCTAGATCACACACGCACACACACACACACACACACACACAGTGTGACACACAATGCGCTGAGGGCGAACGAAGCAAACCTAGACGTGTAGAAACGCCTCAGGCCTAATCCAGTGCACAGACACACGTACCGCAGGGTTTGTGTTACTGATACAACCTTTGGATCCCGCAGACCGCTGTCAGGAGGCTTGTGTCTATTTAAGAACAACTCACACGCATTGTGGATGTTCAACCCTCTCCATCCTCACTAAACTTCCACCAACTAGGCATTTGTGTTGTCCGTGTTGGTTGTGTGTCTCTTTGTGGCCACTGTCCTATTCACTGGTGATTTATCTTCGACTTCCTGCAGCTGTTGTGAATGTCTGTGTGCTTTTTTGTGTCGTAGTTTGTGTATTTTTGTGGTAGTTTAGAGTCTTGTTGCAGTTTTGTTGTTTCTCTCGGTGGGTTGTCGTCCTCCGGGTGGTTTGTGTGTCCTTTGTTGTGTTTTGTGACTCTGCCTGTCGCTGTACTTGTGTATATTTTCGTGCTAGTTTGCATGTCTTTTGTGTTTTTTCCACCCCTTCGCAGTAGTTTGAGTTTCTCTCCGTGCTTTGGTCTTTGTCTTGTGGATCCGCAGGTGAATTTTGTAGTTATCTCTCTGACAGCAGTGTGTAACATTAGAAGTAGTCAGTCCGACTCCAACCAGCAGCCAGTGGTGGGAAACAACCGGCGCCTTCACTTTACCGACGGATCACGTGACGGCTGAAGCCGAGCTGCTTGTGTTGGAGCGGCCGCAGCTGTGTTTACAGTCTGCACAGGAGAGTGGAGCGCTGGGCATGTAATGGGATGGGATGAGCCCATCCATAGAACCTTCACACACTGGACACGCACATCAGCTAAGCTGTTGTGTCCACAGTGTGTTTGCATCCCATCATCACTGGGCCTATTAAACATAACCATTGTGTTGCTGTTGAACACACCTGCTCCAGCTGAGTTTGTCTTTTCACTCTTAGCTCATGTTTTCATCCAACACCCTAATGAACACGTGGAGCAGCTTTCCTTTCCTCGACCGTCTGTATTAATCAGCCTCGGTCCGGACACGTCAGGTGGTTTCAGTCCACTGCTGCAGGGGAGATTATTACACAGTCCAGTCACGTGTCATTGAGTCGTGTCAAGGAAATGCAGAGAGTTTGAATATTCAAAGCAGCAGAGAGTTCTGCTGTGACCTGTAGAACGCATGACTGAGACGGTCGCGTTTCACATTAGTGATTCTCATCTCACCAAACATGAACCACGGGGAATAAAAGTCATTGTCTTTGTTTCCTCAGGCCACAGATGATGCGTTTCTGCTTTTGTGGTCAAAATAGAAACGTGTCTAAACCTAAAACAGCGAGTGACTCACAACATGGAAGTGAAAGAAGTGATTGTGTTAACGTGTTTAACCCAGAGTTTGTCGTTGGGTAACGGTTGGTTCTTCTGCAGGGTTCTGTCTCCCTCGGCTCCGTCGCCGGTCAGACTCAGGTAGGAGTCCTCTGTTCCACCTGCTCACAGAACGTGGAACATGTTCCACCTGCTCACAGAACGTGGAACATGTTCCACCTGCTCACAGAACGTGGAACATGTTCCACCTGCTCACAGAACGTGGAACATGTTCCTCTTTTAATGGTTGCGGTGGGAACTTAGTTTGTTGTGCTTCCAGAACCAAACACCTGTTTGGCTCCAAAATGATGTTTATCAAGTTAAAAAGAAAAAACTTTTGATGTAAGTTAAACGTCTTTGGAACTGAAACTGTCCACATCAAACCCGGCAGAAACACGGTGTCGTCTTCGCTGCCTCTGGTTCAGGGTGTGAGTTTCTTTGGCTTCCATCAGCTCTGCTGATATTATTCCATCTATTATTATTATGTGTGAGATGAAACCCGTTGAAGTTGTCATTCTGTTGGCCCTGGTTTGTAAACAGAAGTTGCTAAACGCTTTTTCGAGGTGCTGCTCGGTGACAACCTGCCCGTTTGTGTCTCAGGCTCGTGTCACATCGTGCCAGTGTCAGAGATCATCTCTGTCAGAGAGGAAGATGAGGAGAACGGCAGCGGCCGAAGAGACGATGGCAGCTGGAAGAAGATCAAGGAGAGGGACGTGAAGGACTGCAGGCAGGCCTTCACAGGTAGCAGCTGGAGAGACAGACTCAGTACAGCACAGCTGGAGTAGATGCATCTGGAAACAAGAGCAAATCATGAGAACCACCTGTAAAGTGCCTTAAAGCTACATAGATCAACAACGTGAACAAACAATCAGCTAATCACTGTAGCCCTTCACAATAAAAGCATTCCATCAGCTCACGTCAACATGTAAAGTGACTAGTCAGGCAGTGACTCATGCTGTTTGTATTGGCAGTCACGCATGCGGGTTTGTTTTTGCAGTGCTGTACGTGGAGAGGAGTGGGCAGCACCGCTGGCGGTGCGCTGAGGTCACCTTCACCTGTTCAGACACGACGCTGTGTCAGCGCTGGATCAGCAACATCAGAGAGCAGCTCGCTGCCATCGGTACAACTACACACACACGCGTTCGCACACACATGCGCTCACACACGCTCGCACACACACACACACACACGCGCTCACACACACACGCGCTCACACACACTCACACACACTGTGCTGTTGTTGTTGTGTGCAGCCAGCAGACCCAGGCGCCTGCTGGTCTACATCAACCCGTTCGGGGGCAAGCGTCAGGGCAAGCGCGTCTACGAGCAGAAGGTGGCTCCGCTCTTCCTCCAGGCGGGAATCTTCACGGACGTCATCGGTAAATGTGCACCGCTCAGCTCCTGGTCGACATCTGGGCTGATGTGAGAACCTGCGTCTGACTCTGCCTTGTTGTGACAGTGACGGAGTACGCCAATCACGCCCGGGACCACCTGAGGACAGAGGCCGAGCTGAAGCAGTTTGACGGGTGGGTCTGAACCCGGCCTCTCCTCGCTCTTTGTTCCAAGCGCTTGCTAACATTTCACCTCCCGGCTCAGCGTGGTGTGTGTCGGGGGGGACGGCATGTTCAGCGAGATCGTCCACGGGCTGATCTGGAGGACACAGATCGACGGCGGCGTGGACGTGAACTGTCCCGACGAGGCGCTGCTGCCCTGCTCACTCCGCATCGGGATCATTCCTGCAGGTCAGAAGCCCCGAAGACCAGCAGGCCTGAATGAAACGCTGGTGTCTGTTACTGCTGCATGTTTGGGTGACGGTGCCTCCAGTCGATAGTCCTGTTGTCATCTATCAACAAATCGGCTTTATGATTCAGCGGCTGCTGTACAAACACCCTGATGTGGAGTGAAATCGGAGCCAAACGTGGGTGGTTTATGATCAGAGCAGGTGTAAATGCTGGTCTGACCATGTCCTTGTTTCTGTGTCCTTCTCGTCTCCTGTTGTTCTGCTTAACGTCTCTATAAATACACCCTGTTATCGTGGTGACATTAATTCTCTCTCTGGCTTCAGAAAAGCAGCAACTGAGCGACTCTGGTTAATTAATGACTAGCAGGATTTCTGCAGATGTTCTATTTAAACACGATTAGACTGTTTGATCATATGTGAGCGTCCTGCTATCGATGAGCTCCTCCTTTCCTCTGACGGCCCGCTTCTGTTTGCTTCAGGTTCCACTGACTGCATCTGCTTCGCCACTGTGGGCACCAACGACCCCGTGACCTCTGCTCTGCACATCATCGTGGGTCAGTCACCAGATCCATAATAACAGGAATCCTCTCAGCAGCAGACCTGTTATACACCGGTCACATGTGGATCAGAGTAATCAAATCGCTCATCTCCAGCAGTGGGCCTGTTATTTACTGTCTCCCATTATAGTCTCCCATTCTTATCCCATTATATGTCTATGTTTGTCTGGTTCCTTAAAAACAACATAAGCTGCTCTAGGTTTGTTTATTGATTGTGTGTGTGTGTGTGTGTGTGTGTGTGTGTGTGTGTGTGTGTGTGTGTGTGTGTGTGTGTGTGTGTGTGTGTGTGTGTGTGTGTGTGTGTGTGTGTGTGTGTGTGTGTGTGTGTGTGTGTGTGTGTTCAGGAGACTCTCAGCCGATGGATGTTTGCTCAGTCCATCACAACAACACATTTCTGCGATACTCCGTCTCCCTGCTGGGATACGGTTTCTATGGCGATGTGCTCACTGACAGTGAGAGGAAGCGGTGGATGGGACCTGCCAGATACGACTTCTCAGGTACGGAAACACTGCGCTGGAGTTAAAGGCCCTCTAAGTCGTCACACAGTTTGAACCAGTGTTTTGTTGCTGCAGGTGTGAAGATGTTCCTGACTCACCATTACTATGAGGGAACGGTGTCCTACCTGCCAGCCAGGGGCATCCTAGGAACGCCCCGAGACACTGCCAGATGTCGATCTGGGTGAGCTGAGGTTTCTGTTCAGCTGATGCACAGTTGAACAGTTCAGTTGCCGGTGCTGAAGCTGCCTGCTCCCGTTTGGCTTCGCTAATGCTTCTGGATGTTTCTGTCTGTCTCTACATTCCCAGCTGCGTTGTTTGTCAGCGCAACGGGCAGCTACTGTCAGAGAGGGCTGAGAGGTATGAGACGGATGAAGGCCCAGACGGTGGTGAGTCCAACACCTCCTCATCCACAGCTGCGTGCGTGCGTGCGTGCGTCGGAAGCCAGTTCAAGGTCCCACCTGCACCTTTTTGTTCCAGAGACTGAGAGAGAGTGGAGGACGATTCGTGGGAAGTTCCTGGCCATAAACGCTGCCAGCATGAGCTGCGCTTGTCCTCGCAGCCCCAAAGGCCTGTCACCGGCCGCTCACCTGGCCGACGGCACCACCGACCTCATCCTTGTCCGAAAATGCTCACGCTTCGACTTCCTCAGACACCTCCTCCGACACACCAGCAAGGACGACCAGGTGATGAGTGATTGTCTCTAGATCCGGCTCATCTGATGTTTGTCCAGCTCTCCTTCACTGTTTCTCCTCATCCATCCTCGAGCAGTTTGACATGACCTTCGTTGAGGTGCACCGGGTGCGGCGCTTCCGCTTCGCACCGCGTCACTGCCAAAGTGACTCTGACCTGGAGTTGGACCTGCAGGAGAACGGCAAACGGCAGATCTTCAGCCAGATCTGCCGCGACCACCCGGCCTGTGGCTGCGCTCCCAGCTACAGCAGCTGGAACTGTGACGGCGAGATCCTGACGCACACGGCCATCGACGTCCGGTTTGTCACACTTTTAATTTGCCAGTATCGATCGGACACGATTTAAATGTATCTCACGTCTGCTCCTTTGGCTTTTCCCAGAGTGCACTGCCAGTTGGTGAAGCTGTTTGCACGAGGCATCGAGGAACCTGCTGTGTTTGAAGATCTCACCAACCCCTGTGCAATATGAGCCCTTTCCTCGGGTCCCTGGAGCCGCTGTCGACAGCACCAGCGCTGCTGTCGTGACCACTGCTCACCACAATCTTCATCCGAACACTAGAGTGCTGTGAAACTGAACTGTCTGGGTCTAAAGTGTCTGAAAAGCTTTAAATATATTTACAACTGGGAGGTTTCAGTTCCAGAAGGTTTAAATTCACTCCCTCTACCTTCGACTAGTGTTGAGTGACACTATCTGTGTTTCAGTGTGAATAACTGAATGGTTGCAGGATGTCTGGCACCAGGTTTAATGTTTATCTCCAGTCTTGAGACTCGTGACGTGGTTAGTTTCTGTGGGGGGAAAGTGCAGAGGCTTTGTGTGAACACCTTGATGTCTGGTGTTACAGACAGCAGGCGTCTGGATGCCTCTCGTTCTCGAGGTGCTTGGGTTTGGTCTTGTTGGTATTTAGAATCTGACTGAAACATATAGGATCTAGATTTTTTGTTGTGTTTTTCTTTGCTCTTTGGCCTCTGTGTCAGGAATGTTACACTCTCATCTGGACCCAGGCAAAGAACATAGAAGATAATTACAAAGTTAGGTGGTCGACGTCTCAACTTGACCCAGATTCAACTTTGGGGGTTTGAACTTAACCCACTGTTAATTTTTGTGTAGTTTACTTTTATAGTGGGAGTTTCCACATTCCTATTAGTGCAGTATTACTGTGTCTAGGTCTCAACTGCATTGCGTCGTCTTGACTGGTCCTGACAGAGTGTTTTTGTCTTCATTCAGCATTTTATTATTATATATTATATTAGAAGTTGAAGAGCTAGTTCAGAATTACATCATGTTCTGTGTTTTATCAGATAGCAGATGCCCAGCGTCGCTCCCAGGGCCATGTCATCAGTAGCCAGAGGTTGATTCACACTGATGAAGAGTAGAAAGTAAATCCTGGGGGTTTATTTTCCACTTTTCAGTTTTTGTTGTATTGTTCTTTTCAAACACAACCTTTGCATTTGCCTCCACATTCCTTGTTTCTCAGGATCACCTGATCTCAATCGTAGCTGCAGTATCAAATAGTATTTTTGCATATTTTACTTCCCACCAAATTTAGAAAACTGTGATGAAATGTTGTCGGTCAAGCTGGTCGTGACTGAAAGTTCAGCAGCACAAGTGAATGTTTTCAATCATCTCGTGATACACAACACAAATGATAATTGATTCAAACAGCAGCATTTCAAAATGAACTGAAGCTGTTACTTAATTTTCTCAAATGATCCGTCTTAAGTTAATATGAACCTAAATCATAAACAACACAAATTTGGCCATCTTGTTATAAAACAACAAACACAAACATCTGCTCCACCAATGAATGAATGTTTTAACAATGTGGACGACTCAGCAACAATGTCAACTTCATTCAGAAAATAAGATTGTAGCCGTCGTCAGGTTCTGATCAAATACCTGAATAATATTCACAGGAAAGTTTCATATTGTAGCTTCTAACTGCTGTAGCTGCTCTGTGTCCACAGGGTTGAAAGACTGTAGCATCATCTGTTGCTGATATTTTTTCATAGTAATGCTGCAGTTTCCCCACTGAGCCTCAAGGTGGCGACGTCCGCTGCTGTAGATACTGCAGCTTCTGGAGTGTTTAGATCTGGAGCTTTGAGATGAAGCAGACAGGTTGAGCTCCAGCACAGGACAGTCTGACTGTAGACGGTTGTTTCCTCCCGACAGAGATTGAGCTGGACTCGACCTTTAGAGCGGAGGCACCTGGAATCTGAGAACCGGGCTTGGAGCTTACGATGCTCCGTTCAGTCGCTGTAAAGATGTAGCTCAGCCTCATCCTGTAGCTCCACCTACAAGTTTAGCTACACAAAATGCAAACGGAGCAGACACCAGCATTCGTAGCAGTCAACAGACCCTCGTAGAGCCACAGGCAGCGTGAAGGTTTTAGCTGCATGTGTTTTCTGCTTTGTTGTTGTCATTACGTACAATCAGGGTCGGATCTTTTTGAACCCAAATCAAACCAAATGTTTTAAACTGCTTTTTTTGTTAGAACTGAAATAATCAAAGCAGAAATTCACTTGCACAATGTCAACAAAAGGCAACTGTAGCTGAGTGAATGGCTGTAACAGGCCAGATGCTGTTTGAGTGTTCACACAACGTAACAAATGTAGAGGAACCTGGATTTCACCCTCAGAGATTTAAAGACAGAACCAAATCCTGAGAGCGTCTCTGCTGTTGTGTAGTTACGAAGCTGTACTTGTTCTGAATAATCATGTAACCTATAAAAATAAAAAACCTTTAATGTCAAGAGTCCAAAGTGAGTTTTTACTGACACGTAAAGCTTTAATTGCTCCTGTGTTACAGCCTTTTCTCCAATCTGACCTAAAACTAGTTTGAATTTGAACCAGTCGACCTCCAGCTGTTTGACTGTTTGATCAGGAATAAACACGTTCAACTCTTCTTTTGTGTTCATTTCATAATGTTTAAAGGCACCTAGTTCTGCTTCACTTTGATGAATTAGCATCTGCTGCTAACATATTATTTATAATTCAAAATATTAGCAATAATGACATCTGACTAAACTGAGAACTTGTTATAACCTTGAATAAATGAATTGTGTACGATAGTACACGTTGATTGAACCGAGAGACCAGTGAGATCTGATGGAGCCAACAGAACAAACCAGTAATAAAACAATAGTAATGTCTTAAGCCTTGATTTACTGTATTGACGTGTGAACAAACAGCAGACTGCTCTCACAGGTGATTAAACCTCATTAAGGAAATCGAAAGCCAATTGTGTCATTAATGGTTCAGGAAGTGAACAAACTGGAAAATCAGCCTGCTTGTACTGTAAATAATCCTAATGATAATATCGGAGGTAAATCCCTGGAGGGTCGATACCTATCAGGGTACAAAAGCCAGGGCCTCACCCTGACACCAGTCTGCAGGTCTGACCTGGTCTCTGAGCAGCTGGTCTCTGATCCGTCCAGGTGAGTCCACCGGCGCGTTGCACTCTTCATTTGCCATGAATAGATGTAGCTGCTTTTTATTTATGAGGAGGAGTTCAGTTCCTCAGTACCAGTTGAGTAGGAAGGTAGGAGACTTTAACATTTTGGTTGCAAATATATCACAAACCTTTGGTTTCATAAGATTTGAAAATTTACTGAAATGATTTCTTCTAGATGTGTTTGC